>NW_028139272.1:0-138697 GCF_965202585.1 Thalia democratica
AATCTTTGGCCTTTTGCTGCTGATTACTCCTTAACGCTATGTTATGGATCGCTGTGGGAAACCCTTCTTTTAATTCATAAACTTCTTTTTTTTTTCGTTGTACAAGTTCCTTAGCTTTATAGTCCTCGAATAAGAAAAAATTGAAGCTTAAATTTCTTAGTGCACAAAATACTTACTAATAAAACCACAGCTACACTGAGCAAATCATGTAAATGTAAAGGCTATTAGTTAATACAAATAGTGTTGCTTAAAAGATACCAAGCGAAGTATTTAAAACATGTACAAATTTATTTTAAACGATCGTCTAAGAACCTGCAACATCGACCACCTTAATTTGTAGAAAAAGCTTCAGTCAGGTAATCTTAAACTTAACAAGATACACTTTATTCGGTTTAACTTTTATCTGTGCCTTATAAGAGGAAGAAAAATCATGTTTCTAAAATCAATTGTAACACTTTCGTTGAACACTTTTACTATCATAACTTCATTGTTACTGCCCTTAGTATGTATCGTCATTCTTACCCAAGACAAAAACTATAGACATTTTGTAAAATAAAAACGCTGTTAGACCAATTATATTATTGCTATCAAAGAGTTCTGAACAGGTTAATGGTTTAGTATGATTAATGGGTAAAGGATCTAACTTATTATAATGATATTCCTTAAACTTAAACTGATATTCTACTAGTATCCTGCTACTAGATCCTCTAAAGACTATGTCCTTATTTGATTCTAGTAGACTCGTGTTTGTTAAACTAACCTAATTTTGTAATACATAAACTAGTTTATAAACTAAATACAAGCAGTTCGTAAACAGGTTGTAATAACGATTTTATTACACCAAACATAAATGTATACTAACATTACAAAGCTACTAAACATAACTTCATAACTAAGTTCAAACCTACTATAAACTCATGAATCCCCACCCGAATCTGTTTCCTACCTTTCAATTTTAAACCGATTAATTTCTACCTGAGCTGATTCCCATCCGAGTAATTCCCATTAAACTAATTCCTACCCAAATTAATCATCTTTTTTGCACGGTTGGATTTTGCGAAACTAAAATAAAACTAAACTCAAAAATATATTAATTTAAGGTTAAATTCTAATTTTATCAATCTAAAAAAAAAATTAAGTCAATTAAGAGTATACTTAAAGTTCTACTGTACAAACTTTTAAATATATTTAAAATCGATTTTAATCTAAATAAAACAAAGCTAATACTAAATTTTAGAACTTATTTCTATTTATTAAAATTTAAAATAAAAAAATTTGATTAAGATTTATTCAAATACAATAAAAATATTTCATTACCATTCGGATAAATAATTTTCAAAGTATAACTTTTTAAAATAATTACTTTGATGTTCCTTATTTGTCTACTACAGGGGTCGGCAGCCTTATGTAACTCGCGGGCCAATTTTCTCGCGAAAAATTGCTCGCGGGCCGCACTATTTAGAAAAACACCTTCGAGGGCCGCATTTATTTAAAAAGGGTTCTAGTAATTAGCATAAAAATATTATTTAAGATTAAAATTATGACAAAATAAGAAATATTAGAGCATAAAAAGGAGTATTTTATGAAGTAAGAGCCTAATTTTAACTTCTTATTACAAAATCTTTAATTTTTATTGTTTAAAAAATGTATACTCTAGGCTAAAAAGGAGCTCGCGGGCCGCAGATTTTGACTTTGAGGGCCGCATTTGGCCCGCGGGCCGCAGTTTGCCGAACCCTGGTCTACTACAAGGTCCGAATATCCACAATGTGCTTCGCAAAGCTTTGGAAAAACTTTAATGACTTTTCAAAAAAAAATGTTATTTTTTCAACTCGAACATAATTAAAAAGTCCTAATCATTGCTTCAAAGTTAGTTTTAATTTAAAATTAAAACTTAATACTTCTTAAAACATTTATATAAAAAATAAAATACGCATATAAACTTTTTACAAGACCATTACGTACATGCTTGTTTTTTTTTTAATTCTTTCAATATAAATCAATTTAAAAAAACTCTAGTATGCTTTTAAAACAAAAATACAAAATAATAAAGAAAAACCATAAAAATACTAGTTTTGGAAACAGAAGTTAATTTTTATTCTTTTAAGTTCAACCAGACAAATGTCAATAATTGCATTTTATATTTTTTAAAAACACAACTTTACAAAAAAAAATATGTAAAAATTACTATTGGCTAGAAGAAAGAAAACTAAACTTAAGTTATAGTATATTCTATGTTCTAAATAAACAACAAATACTTCTATAATTACTTTTGACTTAAAAAAAGTGGACATAATATTATATGCAAGTAAAGTGTTTGAAGATCTTGGAGATTTTATTGCTTAAAATTTAAATTGAAGTACCATATTATTTAATTTAACCAAATTGCATCAACTTTATCTTTTCAAGTTTTTTCAGAATTTTAATTTTACGGATATAAACATCCTTAAAAATACACTTTCGTCCTAAGTTGGAGTAAAACACATCAATATGGGCTCGATACTTAAAAAATTATATTAACCATATAGAATCTATTCAAAGAAAGTGTATCAGAATAGTCTTCAACCGCTGCAATAATTCTTAATATGTTGTACCTTGATTGACTAACAAAACTTAATATTGGATATTTAAAATACAAATGACTTGAGTTTGACCTAATTACTTTTTTAAACTAATCAACGGTAAAAATACAATTAATTTACAAACCATTTTTGAATATTGTAAAAGTAAATATTTGCTGAGAGGTAATAACAAAAAAATTACATGCATACATCATTTCAATAATGATGTTTGGCATGTTTTTTTAATTCAGTTAAAATGTAAAACAAACTTAAAAACGAATTAGTTTCTTGCATAAAAGTTCAACAATTTCAATTAAAGTTTAAAACCTTTGATTTTATCAGAAAATTATCAGTAAAGCTTATAAGTAAACTGTTTTGTATACTTTTTATCAATTATTGATTTAATTTATATAAATTAGTTTTTAATCTGGTTTGGTTTAATTAAATAGCATTAGATTAATTAGCATCTTTTTTAGTGTGTTCGATAAATATTTCTTGGCAAGCTTATTATTAATGCAGTTGGGGCTTTAGATTTTGAATAATTTGGTTAATCAATGCATTTAAATTGCAAATTTTGATGTTTAGTAGAAAAAATTTTATTGAACGATGAAAAAAAGCGCTCAAAAAGTTCGGTCTAAGGACCTTCTGTACAAAGGAACCTTTCGGTTATCGAGTCTTACACCACATGCTTATAAAGTTTGTTACGAGCTATTACACATAGTTTTTTTTTTATCATTTAAAGATTTAAATCTTTAGTAATAAAACAATCAGTTAAAAAATAAGAAAAATGAAAGAAAATTAACTGAATTTTGTGTTTAATAATGAACTATGAATCTTGTTTAGTAACATAAGAACTAGAAAATATAAACAACTTTAAATTAATTTTTAAAAGAAGATAAACAATACTAATAACAAACGTGTGAATACTTGAATTATAGGTTACTATTCTTTAAAGAAAGTAAAATGTAACACGTTGAAATATTTTTACGAAAAAAATTCTATAACTATTTGTGCTAAAATGGTAGTTTTTACTTTATTTAATGGTTTAACTTGAGCAGTAAAAACAATTTCACATTTGAATAGCTAAATTATTTTTTTTTAATGAATAATTTTTACAATAACTGAACTTTACTTTTATAAATGACAATATGAAGATAAGTACTGTAAAATTTATGCTTTTAATAAGAAAAAAACAATACTAATTTTAACAATAATGATATTAAAAACAACTAATTTCCTTCTATTTTAAAATATAAAGTTTTTTTTTGAATACTTGTCCAAGTCTAAAACTGTAATAATAGAAAGCAAGCAAAATTTGCAAACATAAAAAGAAATATTTTTTTCTTTGATTTCCTCAAAAAAATATGATTTTTCAGCTTAACATTGCTTGAAACAGTTATCTTAGCTTACTATTTAGATACTTTATTTTCTGCTAAAGTAAATCTACAACTATTTTTTTTACATTTGCATGCTAAAAAAATTGTAAGCATTAGAAAAAAAAGTTTGTAAGTATTCTGAACTTTATTCAAAATAGTAATCTTAAAGAATAATCTTTAAAAATAACTAGATAGAAAATGCTAAAACCTAGACTAAACCAATGTTAATGTCACCAAGAAAATCAACTTTCGAACAAAAAATTCACAAAAATAGAACAAAATAAATAAAAACTTGGGTATTTAGTGAGAAATACTATTTACTCCTTAAACAAAAGTAAATAAACGAGTAGGTATGATCACTAATGACCTTGAGAATTACTATTTAAAAGATAACTTTTAAGTTCATCCTGGAACATTCCAAAATGACTTTTATTTTATAAACATAATGGTAGCTTAATTCATAACTTACTTTCTTGGTAGGATAGCGATTTATGACCTAAATTGCTGTTGAATCTACGTAGGAAAAAAATGTTTCTGAAGACTTCGTATGATAACTATGGACATTTTTTACACTTTTATAATAATTTTTAAAGTTATCTTGTAACAAGTTATTGTTAAACTAAACATAAACAGACGTATTTCATATAGATACAGACTTTTAACATCTATTTTTTTTGAGTTTTTAATTCTCTTACACTATAATCATATTTCTTAAAATGTTAGCATCTAAGTGCTCTGTTTATGAGAACATTGATACAATTTATACATTTTCTATTTGCTCTTCCCCAGCACAACAAGTCATATCTAACATTGCTCATAAACGAAGAAATAAAGATTAAATAAAACGCTTTTTCCTTTAAGAAGTGTCTTGTTTTATATAATACACTTAATGTTTTTTGTAGTTTTGTTTTTATAGCTTCTATGTTTTCTGTCTATTTTAAATTTTTTGCTAAAATTTTTCCCAAATATTTATAGCTTTCTGTGATTGTTATAACTGTTTTACTTATTCTAACATTAAGTTTTATATTTTTCCAAAGACTATTTTTTGATTGATGTAGAATCATGCTTCTGATTTTATTTAGGTTTGGTTCAAGTTTGTTTCCCATAAGACAATCTGATACCTTTTTTAGTTCTGTGTCAAAATTTTTACTGTCATTTGGGTATGTGTCTTTTGTGAATGTTTTGTATAACATTTTATTATCTGCAAAGTTGAGGACTTTAAGACTACTATTATTTTGTAAGTCATTTATGTGTATTAAGAATAACAACGGTCCTAATACTGAGCTTTGTGGTACCCCAACTTCATTTTTTTTTTCACAGGTTGATTCATATCCTCCAAAGCTGACGAACTGTTTCCTTCCATCTAGATATGAACTGATTAGTAGATGCATATTTCCTCTCACACCATAACATTCTGATTTCCTTAATAAGATATTTCTATCTACACTATCAAATGCTTTACTTTAAACCAAAAAGACTGCACAAACTGCGTTTCATTTATCAAAATTGGACTGAGCACCTTCAACAAATTGAGACAAAGCTAAAGTGGTGGAATGATTCTGTCGGAAGCCAAACTGAAAACTAGAACTGAGAGTATGACTTTTATGTGTTTTTTTTTTAATGTTAATTTATAAATTTTAAGTTTATTAATTAATGTTTTCTGATTTTAAACAATATGAGTTTTATGCGTTATTTTATTTTTTTGTGAGTTTTTTAGTTTAAGTGACCAAGGATTTGATAACACTATATAAGTAAAAAAATAAAGAGAAATGAGTATCAATTAACAACGTAAAATTCAAATGAACTATTATATCGGATTTTTAACGCTTCTATACAAATTAAAGTCAGGCTCAATAGCGGCATTCTAATAGCCTGTATTGCAAAAGTGTCTTAAATTTTTTCTGCCTATTTTTAAAGACTCTGATTTCTCTATTTTTCCTTTGTTTAAGGTTAATAATGCAAACTTAGATTATATTTAACTACTTAAAAAGAGATGTAAGACTTTCCTAGATGGTGTATCAGATCTACAAAAACCATTCTTTTGCGGTTCGGACTAATTAAAAATACCTCGCGGGCTGCATATTTTAAAAAAGTAATGATACAAAATAAAGTAAAAAAAAATATTTTAGAGCAACATTACCTTTTAATTATTAAGTATCATTAACTTTTTATAAACACTACTGTGTAGCAAAATTCAAGTTATTAACATGTTTTAATATAAGGTTTTATAATTGGATTACTTTTACTTGTTTTGCACAAACAGTTTTCAAGCTAAAAAACACATTGCGTGCAAAAATTTCTGACATAAAAAAATTATCTAAGATCCTTATTATTTTTACTGTAAGTGTATCTAAAACTGACTTTAAAAACAATAGAAATAATGAACAAATATTCTAATATTTAAATACTTAGCTATTAAACAAACTTATTTAAAATTTTAACAAAATTTTTTTTTTGAAGTACAAAACAGAACTATCGTAATATAAAAAAAGCCTTTGAAAGAGATTAATTATTTAGTTAGAACTAAAAAGTAAGTTATTTAAAAACAAGTACAAACAGAATGAACTTAGATTAATTTAAGTACTTTATCTAATCAACAATATAACAAAACAAGAGAAAACAGTCATTAAACTAGCCTGTGTTATTCAAAGAATATCAAAGAACCGACCTGATTAGCTATAGTAAATACAGGTTGGCCACTTGTTTTTGAGAAATTTGTTTCAGGTTTTTGAAGGTACACGTTTTTAGGTCTATTTTCAGTTTAAGGTAAAAAACTGTGTTAAATAGTATAACAACATTGAAAAGATACTGTAAAGCTATTTTAAATTTGTTTTTTAATAAAAAATTTTTTGATGATGACAAATTTTTTTTATCTACTTGGTAGATTTTTTGTTTTAAATCGAAATCTTACTACTTAACTTGTAAAAATTGTTTAAAATTACAGGTTTTTTAGTGATTTTTGTCAAATTCCAGTTTTTGTAACCACCCTGTGAATAGTTAACTATCTATAACTTATCTTAGAATTTTTTTAATAGTTTTCGAACAATTTGGTTTGTAAAAATTTCATACACTATGACTTATCTTCAATTAAGGAAATTTTTACAGCATATCTATAAACATGGAAATATTTGATTTTGTAATGAAATGATAGCAAATTAGTTGACTAATATGCACTGGGTTATATCTTTAGTACAGCGTACATCCATAGAAAATTTAAATACAGTAACCTCTTGCATCTTTACGCACTCGTGACGTTACGCACTCGTGACGTTACGCACTCTCGTTTAGTTACGCATTTTAGAATTCTAAAAAACTTAAAAAATAGAAACTTTAAATTTTTAAATATTGCACAAATTAGGTTTATTGTATATTTTTAATTTAAAATATGTTTTTGAATGCTAATTCACTTCTCTATATCTTTAGACTTTGTAAACTTATGTTCCTTGATTGATTGAAAAACATTTAGTTATACCTCAGTATATCAGAAATGTTTTTAACAATGAGAGATTAAATTAAAATTCTGAAAGAAATATGACTGTGTTAAATAATGAAATAATGAGAGTTTAAAACATAAATAAATAATTCAGCACTCTTGCCCTATATATGAATAAACATCTAAAAAAGAAATCTAATGAAACATAAACAATTTTTATTAAACATTTTTCCTATACTTTATATATTTTGTTCAAAAGTAGAAATCCATTACAGCACCAAATGCATATTTTTGTAAAAGGCTATAGAAACAAAGTTTAATATAGACATCGCACCATTTCTTAATTGTAAACAGATGCTTACTTATAAATTAAATTTGCTAAGTAGAATAGATTATAAATGTTAAGTATCAAATAAGTCATGTATAAATAAAGATAAAATCTTTTTATCATTGAAATTACTAAAATTTTTCTACAAGTATTATTATTTTATATAAATCTGTTTTTTAATATATGTATAGTTTTACCTTTTGTTTTCATATTTATAAATAAAGTAAACAACTTGTTAAAAGTAAGAAAGTCTCCAGTCTGCTTTTAACTAGAAGCAATATCAAAAAACAGCCATTAAAGTAAGTATATTTGATAGCTCTCGTATCTTTACGATCTCTTGTATCTTTACGCATTTTTTTTGTGGACACAATGTGCGTAAATAAGCGAGAGGTAACTGTACTAACTTTAGTGAAGGCAGTACATTTTTTAGAAGATGTTGAGTATTTAGAAGGTTGATGAGTATTCTTAAACTTAGTCATTAAATGTCAAATGCATAAAATGTACTTTAAATTTTAAAACTGTCTAATGTAAATAGTTTAATTTAAAAATATACTCCACAATAACCTTTACAGCATGTATTGTATGAATCGCAAAAAACATTTAAAATTCCATTCACTTGATTAACGTCTTAAAAATTATCAAAGGTGAAAAAATATAAAATATTTTAATGTATGCAAGTTTTTGTAATTCTCTGTATCAAAATAAAACTATATATAAATGACTAGATACAAAATTTTGAAACATATGTTTAAGGTATTTATTAACTTTCTAACAAAAAAGTTCATTTAAAATTATCAAACTTAAGTTTTACTTAATATAAAATTTTACCCTTTGTTAATGTGTTAAAATTGAAGCTTAAAGCTTTATTTAAAACAAATCATATTTAAACTTTAATAATTAGATATTATTACTTACATAAAACCTAATCATTTATAGTTAATTTGTATTAAGTATTTCATTTATTTAAATAATCAAAATAAAAACAACTAAGAAGCAATTATTTATTGTTAATAAAAACGAAATATTCAAAATAAAAAGGTCAAGCAAAACAAAATGGATTTCGTTTGACATAAGTGAAATGTTATTACGATGAATTACAAAATTTTACTTAACTTCTTGCTAAGACAACTAAATTATTTCAAACTTTTAACTTGATTATGCATCGACAATAAACTTTTTTTTTTAAGTTTTTTCTACGACAATTTGATTAATTTTTAGATTAATGACTTTTACTTATTCCAAAACTGTAAAAATGTTCAAAAAACTACGGTTAAAAGCTGGTTTAGATGTTTAAGAAGTAAACTAGCTTTTTCACTTTAAAGCAATGATTGAATTAAAATTTATGAGATAGTTTTGTATCATTTAAGCTATACTTAAAGTAAAACGATGAAAAATATTTTACAGCTAACTCCTTATACTAAACCTAATATCATCTTTTTCATGGTTTCTAAAATGTGAATTGAACAAATTCAAGGCTTAAAAACTAAAAAAAAAACACAATTTTAAAGATTTACAATGATGAGATTATTCTATATTAAAAGTTAATTTAGATTTACACTAATTTTAACTTTACCGAAAGATACCTTTTAGTTATCAATAAGCATTAAAAAATCGTCAACAAATACTTTAAGTGCACTTGTGTAAAAAAACTTTTCTTATAGACTTATTAACAAAAAAAAAATAGTAGGCTAGCTGTAAAATTAATAGCATCTTTGAATAGTGAAAGAAACTTAAAACAAGACAAATAAAACCTAAGGAGAAACACATAAGAAAAAAGCTAAGACAGCATGAAACGCCAAACAAGGTTACTTTCTTCCAAATAGAAAAGTGTTTGTCATATTGATTATGCTAAAAACAAAATATTTGGTCTGATAATTTCGTAAGTTACAACACAATTTCGTTGTTCTTTTGCAGTTTGCCAAATTTTTTAGTGCTAGTAACTAACTAAAAAATATAGTTATAAAACAAAAATTTTAATAACCTGTAGTAGAATTCTTTGTTTAAATATTTTAGCAATCCTTTTCATAAATGTACCGTATACAATTTTGCAACCTCCGTAGAAATAATATCTTAATGATTTGCTAATAAAAATAAAAATAGAAGAAAACAAAACTGTTCTTAAGAGAAGCATGTATAATAAGTACTGTTTCCAAATAGAAACAATATATAGTATCTCAATGAACTTTATTAGTAAATGAATTAACTTAAACTTATCAAACAACTTTGAATAAAAAATGAATGCCCTAAAAAATAATAATAACTTCAAGTTTAAATGTCTAAAACAATGTCAACAAACTCCTAGTTTAGTGAAATTTGAAAAAACATTATTAAACTTATTTATGCTAACTTTCTCAAACCACACATTCCATGTTAGGCTAAATAATGTAATTAAATCAGATACATATATCTATATTTGCTTCAAACTGAAATAGCTCAGCTGTTATGACGGAAACTCAAACCGAGACCTATCCATGTTCGGAAGGCCTGCTGAAGGCGGCGGAACGTATCCGTGGTCGATAGGGGAGCTGTTGCTTGCCGAAAATACCAGCTGCCTCGGTGACAAGGGTACGAGAAACGGCGATGGAAGCGGTTCAGTGGAGTTTCTATCATTTGAATTGCGGCAGGTGTTCAGTTCATTTTTCAACTGAATGCGCGTTTTTTCGACGGTTGGGGACTCTGACTTTTCTTCCGACTTTTCCGCCTGCTGCTTTGCCAAATGCTCTGTGGTTGGCTGAGAATCGGAAAAGTCAATGAAGTTGGAGGACAGTGGAAGGTTGCTGGCGGAAAAGGATCGCTTCCACTTTCTCATGGGTGATGCTTTGAATGGAGCGGGGAAGTTTACAACACTCGGCTGGAAAGAGCGTTTGACTGGAGAAGCGTCGTGGTTAGATTCAGGTGTCAAAACGTTTTCACCGCTCAACTGTCTCATATACCTACTAAGCGCTTCATGGATGAAATGATATTGTTGGACAGTTTGAACCAACCCTCCTCTGTAAAGTGATTTAAAACGAGTTTTTTTTTTGAAAAAACAAGTTCAAGCGATTTTACAAACAAAAAAATTAAATATTACCTGTCTAATCTCATTCTTGAAACAATTTTGAGAATATCAACAGATGAATTTTTCACTAATTGCTTGCAGCCGTAGGAAATAGCAATAAAGCAACCAGTACGCCCAATTCCCGCACTGTGGTTAGTTTAACAACATGATTTCAAGTTTGAACTTTCAATAATAAAGTTTAAAAAAAATAGTAACCTGCAATGAACAATAACTGGCCCGTTAATTTGAGGCTCGCTTTCAACAGAAACTTGTCTCACAAGCTCTAATATTCCGCGACTTTTTTCTGGAGTCTGGTGGTCCAACCAACCGGAATAAAAGTAGTGAATTACCTCATGCACTTCTTTTCCGTATTCTACTTTAAGCTAGAAAACATGTTTTGAATGAAATATTTTGATAGTAGGTTTGTTTTTCAATCAAATTAAATTTGAAAATTTAAAAATTACATATAACACTAAGAAACTAGAATCAAACAGAAGTAAATTTACTAAAAAACTAGCGCTTATCAACCTTTCTTGTTTCAAATGTTTCATTAGAAGATATGTCGACCAAAGAAACTGATATGTTTGAAAAAGTCTTTATATCACCAACATTCAAAGGAAAATACGGTGCACATTTCTGAAATAATGTTTTGTTATTTCAGGACTATCGGTTTATCCATCAAATGAACTGATAAGTAGTTTAATCAAAATGCTTTGATCAAGTTTCACATTGATAAACTAAAGATTGACATAAAAACTTTTGGCATATAGTTTTATCTACTAATAAAATAATAAAAAACAAAATCAAACTTCTCTTTCTTCCTGTAGTTTTGTAATCATAACAATCACCTTGGAATTGTTTTCGAGAACCATGTTCCAAAAATCTTCTTGAGTATTACACAGCGGACCCTTTAATTAAGGCATTTATGAGAAATTTTCAATAGATTGATGTAGATATAGTCACATACATTTACGTAAATAGTTTTAATTTAGTTTTTCTATGCAGTGCACTATTTCTAAACAATTTTTTGATTTCTATTTTACAAAACAACTAGATGAGTCAAAATCATAAAGTAACAGGGTTGTCTTGATTCTGAACTAGTGCAATTAAAACTAGTTTTAGTTATCAAAAACTAGTTGTAGGGTTTACAAGCTAGCCTGTGTCAACCTAAGTTTAGGAATTGAGCTTACAAAATTTTAAAAAATATATATCACTGTTAGCAAACACAAAAGGAATGTATTATTTATTTTATTTTAAGTTAAATTAAAACTAAGTAAAGTAATTAAAAGTATTAATCCTACATATCGCAGTTTGTTTCATGGTTTCATAAAGGTTGAAACAAAGCTTAGCTTATATTTTTTAGCCTGAGATTTGCAAAAAAAAACTTGCTTGAGTTTTTCTGAAATATAATTTAACTAAACGAGTTTTCTAAAAATTCAAAAGCCTAAGTAAGTTACAACCTTGAAAACTTATTATATACAGTATGTACAGTAAATTATGAACAAACTTATTTTTAGTACAAATTAATTTTAAAAACAACTGTTATCACGACAATTCAATAAACTTCGTAGGTATAAACAGTTTTGACTTTTTATCAGTGCTAAAAAGTAACTATCGTGTTTTTTTATTTCTTATAAAGCTTAGCAAACTTTGTACTAAGGTAAAAACTCTTATACTACTGTGCACGGGTTCTCTTTAAATAACATTGTTTGAAAAATAAAAAAAAATAAGCTCATAGAAGAAAAAAACGACAAAAACTTTCTATATAATAAAAATAGCCGACCTGGGTAGCAATAAAGTCAGCGTCTTCTACATTTATAACTTCAGTCATATCTTGTTTTTCATCGTTTTCAATAATATCGCACTTTCGAATGTAGTTAGCATTTATAAATGATTCAAGTGCATCTTTTATTTCTTTACTTTCTTTAGATTTCAAAAGAACACGACTGTTCTCATCTAAGAAAAATAATTTTGTTAAAAACTAAATCATACCTAATCTAAATAATTTTAATTTTATATCGAAAAATAGAAGTAAGACTAATATTAATAAATACAATAAAAATGTTAGCATACTTTTGGTATAAAACATACACTACTTACTAGGAATCATATTTTTGTATCTATTCTTGATCCCGAAACCCCCAAACTTAATATCTTCTCTACTTGCATGATTTTCAGGTATTTCATCATATTCTTCAGAAATTGCTTGTCTATCTAGAGCCTTTTTATGCAGCTCGGCTGCTCTCAGCAAACACGATGATGTAGTCAGTTTACTCCAAGTCATACTGTATATTAATTTGTTTTAGTTTTAAAACCTTGTTTTTCAATTAAATAAAATTAACTATTATGAGAAAAACTTTTGAAACACGTTAAAAATATTATGTAGTAAACACACAATTAAAATTGATTGCATAAGGAGTCCAGCACTTTTAAACTACATTTGGCGCTTAAATGAAAACTTAAACTCTAGGTAAATGTTAGTTTATTATAATATAAAAACTTAAATAATGAGTGTTAGCAATTTTTTCTTTCTGAAATTTCTTAAAATCAAAGACTTCTTTTTTTTTTTGAGCTATCAAATTTAAATTTTTAGGAAATGTTCATTTAAGCAATTAAACAGTTTGTAATAATAGTTTTAATAATAATAATTAAAAAATTGGCTAAAACGTTAAAACGTTTAATTATTTATATATTAAAAAATTAATTATACTTTATCCTTCTTTTATTACGCTGACATATGTTTCTGTGTGACGAGTCAACACACTTTAACTGAGCTCTGTAAAAAAATAAATACTGTAAGGAAAGAATAGAACCTAATTTAGGTATATAAATGTGTCCATTAAATATAAAAATAGTTACTATAGAATTTTAAAGGTTAATAATACATAAAATATTTAATGTTAAAACCGACTGTTATAAAACTATGTAACATTTGTAATTATTAAGTCTAAATTAAATAAATTAAAGTAAAAATAAAAAATAAGATACCAAATCATAGTACAAACTACTTACAGGAAAATGAAGAAAGAACTAATTCTAAATACTTACTGGTTACAAATCATTGAAAAAAATGTAAGTAATTTTTATTATGATTTGTTATCTTATTTTGTATTTTTACTTTAATTTAATTAATTTAGACTGTTACAAATGTTACATAGTTTTATAACATGCGGTTTTAACATTAAGTATTTTATCTATTATTAACCTATAAAAATCTATATTAACTATTTTTAATTTTAATGGCCACATGTATATACCTAAATTAGATCTATTCTTTCCTTACAGTATTTATTTTTTTACAGAGCTCAGTTGAAGTGTGTTGACTCGTAATACACAGAAACATATGTCAGCGTAACAAAAGAAGGAAATGTATAATTTGTTACTATTATACATTCCAGTGAACTTGTTTCGCTACTATCTTTTGTTAACAAACGCTTAAGTTTATATTTTTGAATAGATACATTAAAAACCTAGTTTTTCCAAACAGTGATATTTAACTTTTTTAATATTAGACTGAGAATGTTTGCAAACTATGGCTAAAAAACTGCAGTAAGAAATAAACATTTATAAAAATTTCTTTTTTTACCATTTTAGTTTGCACCTTTTACAAAAAGTGCTTGAAACTCTTAAACTTTGATCACTAATTTTTCAAAAATCAATTTAATTTCAAAAATAACAAAACAGACACGGTAGCTTAGTTATTGTGATAAAAAATAAGAAGAAATTAAAACAAAAAAAGTATTTTACTTCATCCTCTATGCTCTTAATTGCTTGATTATATTATAAATTCTTAATATCTAATTATAAAAGAGATAACTAACGCAGGAGTAGGCTGACCATCCAATGAAGAACCTTGCTCTTTAAATGATAGAGTGAGCTGCACACTGCTTCCCCTTCTATAAAACAAAATTTTAGATTTAATAACCCAAGCTTTCAAAAAACTGTTTAAACAGAAAAATTTATATCAAAAGTTAGAACATATGTATCTATTAAATAATAAAGTTTAAACTAATCAAAAACAAACTTATAAACATTATCAACCTTTGAAGAAGCCCAGCTTTTTGCATACTTGGTGTGACACCTCTTAAGGGATCAAAAGACAAAGGAGGTATTTTGTTTCTTCGATTTTGATGTTTGTCATCAGCGAAAGTCCTATTTATACCTGAAGTATGTTACAAGTATTAGCTTTATACTTCTTAACAGGAAAATAACTGTAATTAAACTTTATTTTTATTTAACATTTATTTACTACAAAGTCTTCTTTTATTTTATCACGTTATCAATATAATCTCTTTGATTTTTTCATTACTATAAAAAACAAGTTAAACATTATGTTTTAAAAATAAAATTTATTTATACTTGTTCAATGTTGTCTCATTTTAAAAGTTTTTATTTATACCTTTGAAACCAAACACATAGAACTTAAGTTATAAGAATAAACTTAATTGTTTAGATTAGAGGGATCAATAAAAGTCGTTCTAAGAAAATGTTTCAAAAAAAAAATTTTCTCTTTCTTTTTTAATTTAATAATGTTTTGTGAATTTTTATCTTAAATAACGAATTTTTTAGCTGTATAACAAATTTCGAATTTTTTTCTGAAAAAATTAAATAAAAGTTGAAGTTTAAGTAGGTTACTTTTGAAAAGTACAAACTGAAAAGAATAAAAAGCTAACTGATAATAACCTATATTCATTAATTTTAAACAATATTCTTCAAGTTAACTAACTTTAAAAATAGAAGCAATTTGATAATAGAAATAACATTAATTACCTAGCATGATGTCGCACCGATATTAACTAAATTTTATTTTATTCAAGGTCTATTTTAACAATAATATTAGGCTAAAAATGATATTTTGTAAATACATAAATAATAAAATAAAACTTTTTAACCATAAAAAAATAAAACTAAATATTTAATTGCTTTCATTTCACAATATAAAGCGATAATATTATACAATATCTTATATCGACTACAGTACTGTAAAATTAAAGCAATTAAATGTTGAGTTTTATTAATTTATAATAAGCAAATTTAATTCTATTTATGTGTTTATATAGCTTGTTTAAAACAAAACCTCGTTTTAGACTAAACATATAATTTTAGTCTAAAATTATGGTTAAAATTGACATCGAATATAATGTAATTTCAGTTTGATATTGGTGCAACATCATGCTAGGTAATTACCCGAAATAACTTAATAATAAAATGTCAATTTTTAAATAGATCGCTATATTGGTCAAATAATTGTTTTTTTTTTTTTTCAAAGATATTTATTGCACAATTGCATACTCTAGAAATTACTGTTTTAGTTACAAATCATAACTGTTTATAATATACAATGGTAGATTCCAAAAGAATATAAACTTTTCTCTAAGGAATCTTTTTAAAACCTTCTTTTATAAAAACAACATATTTTTAGCTCGAAAATAAATAATGCAAAACAAACAAACTTGATCTTTTTTATAACAACATGTTTTTAAAAAAAAAAAATAGGGTTGTTTAGTCTTTGAAGCAAAAAAAAATCATCCCGAGTGACCAAAAACTAATCTGAGTAGTCAGCCTGAGTTTATTTAAATTTTTAAACAGTAGTAAAAGCAAAAAACTAATTGAAATAATGTTACTAAATTTGTAAAACCTAAAGATATCAAGTTAAAAAAAAGAAGTTAATATCTAGGACAAAAAACACAAGTTTTAAATAGAATAATATTTCAAAGTCATAAAGCCTGACTTAGTCTTAGCGTATATCAAACCAGTTTTAATTTGATTTTTAGTGTACATTGTTGCATACTAAATAACTTTTTATAATAACTTTTTCTTTGAAGGATGTTTTAATTTTAATTGCATAATTTTTCAAAACTACAGAGCCAACAAAAATATTTTTCAACAAGTCAGGTCTGCTTAATACTTTTGTCATAAATCTAGAACTAAGAAAAGTTTTAAATCCCTGTTAAATGGCTTACCTTTTGTAAAGTTTATCTTTTGTATGAACCATAAAATGTTTTAAAGATATGCTAACTATTAAACTTAGTGTTTATAAATTAGTTTAATAAAAGTGTAAAATTAAAACACATGTTTAGACTTGCGATAAACAAAGTATAACTGCCTTTTACTAAACACATAAAATATCAAAACATTGACATTGAATTTTTTGAAAAAATAATTTAGAATAGCTCGTATTTCAGTGAAAGTAAATCATATGAATAAAACATAATGAATGTTTACAATTTTTTTTACAGAAACAATAAAACCTAGTTAGCTGCGAATAAAAGTTAAACATATTACTCTGAAATACATTGTTTTATTCTATTTTCGCCACTTACACAGTTATAAATTTTGTTAAACTTTATAATTTTCTATCTAATCAGCTTTTTTTTTATTAAAAGTTCAAAAACAAGTACTCTTAGTATGTACCTTCGACATCAATTTATAACTACAATCAAAAATTTGAATATAAAAGGAAAAAAAAAAACATACAAATTATTAAATATACATATTTTCTAAGTTTTGTTAGTTGTGTTCAAAAAGTATTTATCGTTAGAAATAGACTTTTTTTTAAAACGTATTTGATAAATTTGCACTTAAAAAATTAATTAAAGACTTCTGTTTACACCTTCTTAATTTACAAAAGCTAATATCTAAATCACTGTATAATTAAATAGCTGTTATCATATTTCCTCCAAAAATCCGAGCTTAATTACAAAATATGAACTTATTAATAACTCTATTTTGAACAAATAATTTTGGACAAATACTTATCATATATTTTGTTTTAAATAAACGGCAAAACGTAAGCAACAACATAGCCTCTGCTATTAAATAATATGAAAGTAAGCTCTAATAATCCTTTAACATACTCTTTATTATTACTTCAAAAAGTTTACAACTTTATGGTGATATCAATTTTAATGCTTTTCTCAATTTAAATACAAATTTTATCACCATTTCAAAATTGTAACCAAAAAAAAAGAGTCACTATGAAACACAATGACCACTATAAACAATAGTTTTATAAACGGTAAAAAATGAATATTTTTTGACTCAAATAAATATTTTGAAGTTAAATAATCATTTACAAACAAAATCAAATTTAAACACTTACTGTTATTTAAAAAAAAGACTAACTCTTTTATAAAACAGTTTTGAAACTTATACTCTACTACACTCCCACGCTTAAAAGCTGTTTACTTATTTTAACATTAAGCTTAGAAGAATTATACTAGAAAGTAACATTCTCTTTCAAAAAAAAAAAACAAACGTAAGTTTACCTTTTATTTTTGTTACCTAGCAAAAAATAATTTGGGAACAGATTTACTAAACTAATTTACAATTTATAAAATTTATAAATTTCAATTTTTTTCTAAAGCTTTTTAAAGACCTGGTAGCAAGATGGTCGATTTAAACTAACACTTTATGACGAAAAAAGCTAGGAAGTGACATCATGGCATTGGCAGAAAACACAAAGATAAAAAAGAGCAAAATATTGGCAAGAAAGTAAGAAGGAGCAAAGTGTGAGTAGCGCTAGTTGGAATTTGTGAATGAGCTGCAGATTGGAAAACTAAATGAATGAGCAAATTGGCTGTTGAGTAGACTGCGTGTTTTGTTTGCTCTTGTACAATTATTTCCTCTATAAATTTTAATCTTTTTCCTAATGAATAAATCATGAGCTTGCGCTGCCTATTTTAACATTTGTTCACATATCAAAAAAAAATACTGCCGATAAGTTAATTTTTAAATTAAATTTTGTTTACTATTTCTTTCATTTTATAAAAAGACAAACACTTTTTTAAATTATAACAAATCAATATACATCGATAATATACTTACAAAGAAAAATTTGTCTTTTATGACATAAAATTTAAATAACAGATCTTAACTTGCAATGTTTTATAATATGTATATAAAAATAATTTTCTATTTACATATTAATAAATAGTATGTATTGTACTTTTTTTTATAATTTACTTTTTTAAGTTATGTTTAAACTTAAATCTTCTATATAAACTAGTTTTTTTTTCAAAATAAAACAGCAAAGAATACTGATAAAGCGTTTTTATTATACGAAAAAAATAAATGAAATATTGTATACTTATATTTATGTTAACACGTGAAATAAATTAGTTAAAAGTTTTCAGTGAGTACATGCATAAGTAGATAGATAACATAAAAAAGTAAAGGTCATTGGGGTCAACTCAATAAATGTTTAAATTGGTCTTGTTTTTGACTTTAATAATTAAGTTAACAATTGCTTTTTGCAACTTTTTAAAATTCACGGCGGCTTTTTAAGATAAGAGCAAATAAAGTCGGCAGGATAAAAATGTATCTTATGGAAGGCCCAACTAAAATAGAAAAAACAAAAGACTGTTCTAGTTTAAATATATCTTCTACTACAGTTTTTGACTAAGTAAATTAAACTAAAATAAACCTAGCGATGTATACAGTAAAACAAGCAACATTACTTTTAAGGTCTAAGAAAACATAAGTCCTTAAGACTATGTAAAGAATTTTTACAAATCTTGCAATAAGTATTTTAAGCTTAGACCTCTAATCTTATTTACTAAAAAATTAAATTGCTCTTGCTAAAATTGTAGTACTACAGTTGAAGCTTGAGCTATCTTTAAAGGTTTAATCTTTATAAAAACAAACAGTTCAAAAAAAAAATTCAAACTTCTTCATAACAATTTTATATTTTTAGTCAACAATTTTTATGTATTTTAGTTTGATATAAAAAAAAATTAAAGAAATAGTTTTACATACTGCAAGGAACATTTCCTGAAAATTTTAAGTAAATCATTCTAAAAACAAATAAATAAATTTTAATAATTTTTAAAAATTTTCAAAAAATCAACCATAAAAAATCTTAATGTACAGTAACCTCTCGCTTATTTACGCACATTGTGTCCACAGAAAAATGCGTAAAGATACGAGAGATCGTAAAGATACGAGATGTACCAAATAAACTTACTATAATGGCTGTTTTTTGCTATTGCTTCTAGTTAAAAGCAAACTGGGGACTTTTCTTGTTTTAAAAATGTGTTTACTTTATTTATATATATGAAAACAAAAGATAAAACTATACATATATTAAAAAAATATTTAAATTTATATAATATAATAAAACTTGTAAAAATTTTTTACTAATTTAAATAATAAATAGATTTTATCTTTATTTATATGCGACTTATTTGATACTTAACGTATATATTCTATTCTACTTAGCAAATTTAATTTATAACTAAGCATTTGTTTACAATTAAGAAATGGTGTGGTGTCTATATTAAAATTTGTTTCTAAAGCCTTTTACAAAAATATGCATTTGGTGCTGTAGTGGATTTCTTCTTTTGAACAAAAATATATAAAATATAATAAAATGTTTAATAATAAATAAAAGTTATTTATGTTACTAAGCTTGCTGTGCAAAGCAATTGTTACAGAAGAAGAACTTAAACTAAAAAAAAACGTCAAATGAAAATTAGTGATATGTTTACTAAAAAAAACAATCGAGATTTGTGTTAATTGTAAGCTCTATATTTATTAAGTATCACTGCTACTTTTTGCTAGGAAGTTTCATTAGGTTTATTTTTAGATGTTTATTCATATATAGTGCAAGCGTACTGTAAAATTTATTTGTGTTTTAAACTCTCATTATTTCATTATACTTTATTATTTAACACAGTCATATTTCTTTCAAAATTTTAACTATATCTCTTATTGTTAACAAAACTCTGAAATAATGAGGTATAACTAAATGTTTATCAAATAGTCAAGGAACATAAGTTTACAAAGTCTAAAGATATATAGAGGTGAGTTAGCATTTAAAACATATTTTAAATTAAAAATATACAGCAAACCTAATTTGTGCAATATTGAAAAAAATTAAAATTTGATTTTTTGAAATTTTTAGAATTGTAAAATGCGTAACTAAACGAGATTGCGTAACGTCACAAGTGCGTAAAGATGCGAGAGGTTACTGTACATACATTTTTATTCGGATTTTTATTCTAAACTGACTAAACCTAAAAAGTTAATCAATTTTTTTATAATTTTTAAACTGTATCATATAGCATCATACATTTACAATGAAGCTTAAATCAAGCAATTTACTTAAAATCCAACAGCAAAAAACTAAAATACTACCAGAGTACATCAATAAAATTAGGAGATTTATAAATTTGCTTTAGATTTAGGGAAATATCCAAAAAGCTTAAGTTTCGTAAAAACTTTTAATCAAGCCTAAGTCTGTCTGAGTTTTAAAAAGTTTTAAATTTAGCCTAAGTGACCTGAGTAGCATGAGAGTGAAGCAATTGTGTTGTATACACTTAAAGCTTTTAAATAAGGTCTAATGTTAGTATTAGTAAATTTTGGACTGCCCCCTACAACCTTAACTGTTTATAATTCATTCTAAATAAAAAAATACTTTTCTAGTTTTGAATTTTGTAACAAATTTGTAACTAACTTTACACCTTAATTCACATAAAGTATTATATTTCAAATAAAACAAGTATTCATTAAATAATAAACATAAAAATATTTGTATTCAAAAAAAAAAACACAAAATTGTTTGTTATAATTTTAAAAACTCTTAAACTTAATAAAAAAAATGATAATACACAAAGCATTGATTTTAAATCAACTTACTGCTAGAGTTTGGGCCAAAAGTAAGTAGTTTAGGTAAAGTCGTACGAACACGTCTAGAAATTAATCCTAAGTTTAAGTTGCAAGGTCTTGTTGGGCGTTGAACAAGAGACTCTTCAGCAAATGGATTGCTGTAATTGTGCTCCCCTTTACGTTTCTTAATTTTTCTCTCTTCACTTTCATCTGAATCGTCTGGCACATGCTGATCAGATTTTGTTGAACTGTGATCATCAGATGCTGATTCGTTAGAGCTTACTGATGACTGTCTCTTACTTGCATCAGACTGAGTTGACAGTTGAGTGGTAAGTTGCGGTGGCCTTAGCTCATCAATGAGTAAATCTTTTTTGTTGCTAGAAAGAATAATTTTTTTGATTTGAAATTGAATTTTTTAATATATCAAATGGATTAATTAAAAGTAAAGTTTGAATAAAAACAAGATAAACTTGAAAAAAAAATATTTTCAACTTTTTTACATCATCAAACAGAATTATAGATAAAAATAATTTAGTCTTTTTCAATACTTTATTCAAATTAAACTACAATAAATATCTTTTTATTGCCATATTTTCTCAGTTAAACTTAAAAGCAACTGTTTTCATTTCAAGTAGACATGCCATTAAAAATAAACCACTTGGTAGTTTTACTTATTAAACATTTTATTTTACATACTACAAAACAAAGTACTATTTTTAACTACTCAATTTAAAAGGTGAATAAAGTTAAAATAACAAATAATATTTTTTTAAGTAAAAATACTTACGAGTCTTCTTTTGTTTCTATCATAATTATAGCAAAATTTGCTTATATGAACTTCTGTATTATTAGTGTATTTATAAAGTAGTAACGTTTTAAGCAGCTTATTGTTCTTATCTGTAATTCTCTATCTGTTAGAAAAGCTTAATTTAATTTTCAATAAATGCACTTGTTAAATTATCTATATTATCTTTTTTTAGGTTACAAAACACATATTATTACACAAGTTTGATATCAATATTTTTAGTTTAAAATAAAAAAATATTGTTAACTAAATCTATAGTAAATAATGAGTAAGTGTATTAATATGTTTAAACTATTGATCAGGGTTGGCACTTGTTTTTTAAAAAAATTTTCCAGGTTTTTAAAAGTACACATTTTTGGATCTAATTATAGTTTAGAGTTAAGTTAAAGGATATAAACTGTGTTAAATAGTATAAAAACATTGAAAAGATACTGTAAAGCTACTTTAAATATGTTTTTAATAAAAAAAAATTGTGATGATGACAAAATTTTTTGATTTATATGATAATTTTTTAAGTCAAATCAAAATTTTTCTACTAAACATGTGAAAATTGTTAAAATTCCAGGTTTTTCTAGTGATTTTTGTTCTAAATTCCAGGTTTTTCCAGGTTATTTTTAAAATTTCTCGAATTCCAGTTTTTGTCCAGGTTTTTTTTGCCTAAATTGTCAAATTCCTGGTTTTTCAAGGTTTCCAGGTAAAGTGGCAACCCTGTATTGATACAAGGATTTTTTTCTGAACCCTGCTAAAGGTTATAAAGGTTGACAGTAGAACAGTAACCTAAGGTAAAAAAGATACATATATTATGACCAAACCAAAATGTTATTTCAAAACATGACCAAGTCAAATAAGAAAAAAAAAGGAATAATTTTACAAAATTCTAAAAATATTATTACTTTCAAATTAATAATGAACTTTATTTATATATTTTCATTCAGCAAAAATTATTTCAAGCTGTTTTTGTAATAATTGCTAGATAAAATAAAAATTTTGCTGAAAATTTCCAGATAACACTTGTTATAAGCACCCTAATGTGAATGGATTAGGATCATATGTGGTTTCATTTTAATTTTTAGAAACTTATGTTTTTCATAGACTTTTTATAGTTTTTAGCTATCAAAAATATCACTTTTAACAAACTAACAAAATTTAAGGAAACTTTTGAGATATAACAGCAAAAGTGAGGGAGTTCAGTTGGTTTCTATGGAAGAAATATAACTATTTCATTTAAAAACATATGTTCTCCTTAATTTTGAAAATATCATTCTTCCAATTTAGTTGTTAGTCTTTACTAATAGTGAATAGTTTAACCAATTTTTTTTTTTAGAAAAAATGCATTTACATTATTTTGGGAGAAGAACTAGCATGATTTAACACAAAAAGTGCTAAGTTGAAACATGAAAACAGTATTATCTTATATTTGTCTAAATCAGTGCTTCCCAAATTGGGTAATATTGCTTCCTTGAAAGCTATTCTGGCTATCAAGGTGCAATAATAAATAAATAAATAATTTAGTGGGTGATTTATAAGTAAGTGGCATTAATTTTAAATGACTAACTATTATGAGTTTGGCAAACCCTGGTCTATACTTCTTAACAAATGTGTTAAGTGTGGCCTGTTTCCCATGTCACTTAAGTATTTTAAGGTAATTCCAATTTTAAAATCTTGTGAAATTATGAAAATGATTTTGGGAAACCTTGCTATAGACAAATTTCTCTTTTTTTTCCCTTTCTTACAAAAGTGTTTGCGCCTTTAGTTTGTGAGAGGTTAAACTATTTTTATTTGCTGAATGATGTACTACTGCCTAAGAATCAGTATCTTTTTAGGAAAAAATAATTAACTGTTATCAAATTGTTTGTGTGTAAGTAGACACTGATGAGAAAAAGTTGATAGATTTTTCTGTATTTTTGGACTTAGCTAAAAAATATAATACTGTAAATCAAATATACTTTTATTTAAACTTAAATGATAATATAAAAGGTTCAATGATGAAATTTGTAAAAAAATATTTAATTATTATTTTTAAAATAAAGCCAATCAATTGTAATAAACAGCCTTGTTTTTGAGCGTAAAATTGTGAATGTTAGTAAACTGCAGAATTCTATTTTAGGTTCATTATTGTTATCTTGTATATATCAACAACAGTTCTTTTTCAACGGAATTAATATGAGATTGTTTGCTGATTATACCTGCATGATTTACTAACATAGTGATCATGATTATAATTATTTCAAAAAGAACTGAGTGAAGTGGATAAATAGTTGAGCACATATAATTTTCTATGAACCATTCCTAAAAAAAATCAGTTTAACTTCAAAAAAATTAGCAGTTTAAATAGTCTTTTGTAAATGAGTAAAGTTTTAGTAGAAAATACTTAAGTATAGTTTCAAATGATAAACTAAGTTAGAGGACTCATTTCGATACCTCAAATTAAACCAGTCTGGGAGTTTTGTTATTATAAAACTGTATTAACTTCAGATAGTCAGAGTTTTTTTTATAAAAAAGACATAATAACTAACTACTAAAAACAGTATACTAAACACTTGTCAGCTAAGTTTAGCGCAAAAGCTTTTAAAAAAATTAAACTCCCTTCTATTTCAAAAAAACTTACTACATGAAATAATTAAAGTTTCATAAATAATAAGTATTGTTATAGTTATTAATAATAGTATTTGATATTTGTTTACTTAAATTGACAACATCTTATTATGGCTTCACTTTTGTGATAATGATCAAGTATCAAAATTGTTAATGATTTTTTTTATCACTTAGCAGATAACTGTTTGGGGATAGCTTTATGATTTTACATTAGTTTGTAGTTTTTAATTTGAAAATTATAACTTGTTATTATTTGCTAAACAAGTGTCACAAACAGTTTTTTAGTACTTTTTTATAGAAATTGAATGTAAACTGTTACATAGGCAGGTACAATCACACATGGAATATACAAATACTAGCTTGACCTTTAAAAAATGTTTATCAATGTAGAGAATGATCTTATTCTACTTTTGAAATCTCGAAATATGTACAGTGGTTATTGCTAATCCAGCCATGTTAGGCAAGCTTTTTTTGTAATTATGAATGCATTAGTCTTTGGCTGGATAAAAATAAAACATCATTTTTCTTTAAAAAATATACCTCTTTTATATTATGAAATGCAAATAAAATAAAAACTTAAAATTTTCTGCTAATTTTATTTATTCACATTTAATTCAGCAAACTCTACAACTAGAGCAGACAAAAAATAAATAAAAATTTTAAAATGTTTAAAATCAAATTATCAAAAACAAATCACACTTTAAACAAAAGTTTATATGTATTTAAAATTTTAAAGTGAAAACATTGATTTTTGATGAAATAATTAAATTTACTTCACCACTAAAACTGGCAGTACTAGCAAGGTACCACTTAAGAAAGAATGCAGTGTACTATAAAATACATCTTGTAATACAAAAAGTGTTTAATCATTTTTGAGATATAGTCAACTTGGTAAAATATTTCCAATACAAACTATGGAAAATAAATTGCCAGTTTTCTTGAATTACAAAATTGTTCTAAAGCAGGGTTTCCCAAATTGTATTTTAAAATGCCCCTTTAAAAAAAATAAAAAAGCTATGGCCCTCTCCAACAAGGTTTGTCATAAAGCTACCATTAAAAACGCCTAAGACCTTTTTTTTTCTTTTGCTCTTCATCATCAACTTCAGAATATCTAGTGTAAGTAACAAATTATGGCTTATGGCTCCCTAAATTTCCTAATATTTTTTCATATTATCTTGTAAAAGTTTCAAAACTATTAACAAAAACGCCTACAACCCTTATTTTTGCTCATTCTTATCAACTCTAATATGTCTACACTTGTCTACCACTTGGCCCACTTTGGGAAATCCTGTTCTGAGGAAATTAACTTTAAATTTTAATGATATATGCTTGTGCTAAAAAAAAGTAGAATCATATTCATAAAAATTCAAAAAATATATAAAAAATAAGGAATTTATGACTAAAAGTATTAGTCAGATTTTTTCTTTTAAAAAACTTAAATGTGTTTAATTTAAATCAAAAATTTTCATATGGTACTAATGTTTATTATTAATCATTTTTGCAAAAGTCAAAAAAATGCTTTAAAACAGTAGGAGCAGATATATTTTAAATAGAGTTGTAGTTGTTTGCTGTTTGATTTGGTCCTTCCATTAGCGACCAATTTATTAACTCTCCAAATTTTGTACTCTTACATGACAAAAACTTTTAAGAAGTGATAGAATTTAAATGCTAGGGTTAAAAAATATCTTTACTTAATTAAACTCGTTAAAAAAAAGTGCTATACTTTCCTCTATAGTCATAACTATGGTTGAAGCTTAGAGGGGAATAATGAAGTAATAATATCAGAAGCTTTTTGTACATGTGTAACAAATAAGTTTGATTTAAATTTTTTATATTTGAACTTATGAAATTTGATATTGGAAACCTAAATAATAAAAACGATTTAGTACCAAGTTTATTGAACTCAAAATAACAATCTATCTTGATCAGTGTAACAAAGAAAAACAAGCTCATTATAAATATGGTCATAGTTCCAATAAGATTAAAAACCTTTTGGTCAAAAAGTTATACACCGAATTAATATTACAAAAAAATTTATGAAATAATCCTTAACTTACTAATCTAAAACTATATTTTAATTAATATAATCTTATCATAAAATTTCTAAAGTAATAGTTAAGAATATATATATATTTTTTTTTATGGTAAAAAAACATCAGTCTCAAACTCTACCCCTTGCAACGATAAACGTTTTCTGGGGAAAAGTGAGTGTGTTACATCATATGTAATTTTACCTGCCCCATTAATATTTAACTTTAACTATCCAAAAACAAAAAAAAACAAAAAACTATCTTTTAAACAAATAAAAAAAACCCTTGGTGACACGCCATTTGGAGAACACTCACAAGGCTAAAATCTCAACACTAAAAACCACAAAGTGTGGGAAAATCATGAAGCTCAAATCCCCAAGTAAGTGTTCACTGGCGCTACAACAAAAAAATCACACCAACAATCCAATCATGAAATCTAGAAATTCAATTTATACAAAGACTAAAATTAAAATATCTTTCTTATTATTAAGATTCATAATGAATGCATAAAGATCATTCATAGTACATGAGATTAAAAAATGTGTATATTTAAACAGTAAAATTCTTGATTGTAAAACTGTATCAAACCATTGTAACATTTTTATTTAGTCTATTTTGTTAGCTAGATTAAAAGCATTTAATATTTAAACTAGCAAAAATAGACTGTTACAATATCACTGAAGTGTTTTACTACAGCTTATAATAACACTTTTTAGCTTGTTTACATTTTCTACAAAAGTACCAAAACTAAAATTCTAAAAATTCTTTTGTTAAACCTTTTTATGGTTTTACATAACCGGAATAAAGTAAACATAGTTAACACTTTCGCACGATATATACACTTTTTAATAAAAAGTTAAAAATAATTATTGTTTACCTTAATTCAATCTAGAAAAAAATTTCTTAGTTTTAATTATGTATACACTTAAAAAAAAAAAAGATTTGAGATAGTTTTTGGAACTAAAGCTAAGAGGTAGGTGTCAAAAATGTACGTAGTCATTCTTTTGCACGAAGACCTTTTTGCATCAAATGAAACTCTTTTTATTGTATTTTATTTCTTTTTATTATCAACGCTACCCTTGGTCAGTAACTTTTTTTTTAATGTTTTCCTTAACCTTTACTCTTGGTGGGTACTTTTTTTCTTATTTTGTTTATTTATTTGTTTTTTCCTCCATTTCTGTTGCCCCTAATTCTTGGTCGGTATTTTTTTACTCTCATGCAAAAATTACCCTTAATGCAAAAGTGACCCTTCGTGCAAAACTAACCAGTCCCTAAAATAAAGACATTAGTCTGGCTTTGGAAAAATTGAAATAAGTGTATGAAAAAAAATTAACCTAACCACATTAAGCACAATTGTCTGACAAAAAGCTCCTAATAGACTGAAACCCATGGTATTTTAACTTAGCATTTAAAATCATACTAGATATGTCAAAATGAGTTCTATTTATTTTCTCCAGCAATTTTTATATTTAAATTTATCTGGCAACTTCTTTAAATAGATGGCATAAGAATTTGGTTAAAAAACCTTTAACAATTTTTTTCAAATTGTAACACTTTTGAATATTTTTCTTAATTTTATAAAATCCTGGTAAAAAATGCTATCAACAAGTGAAAAAAGTATAAAGAAAGTTTTTTTTAAAGGCTAGGTTAAAGAAAAAAACTAAACAAGTGAAGAAATAAGCAAATAAAATTTGGCTGCTTATCGTTTTTAGGAAAAAGCTTATTTTAGCCAGTTGTGGTTATTAAGTACAGTAGACTACCGCTTAAGTACGCATTTTTTTGGTACGCACCCCGCCTTAAGTACGCACTTATCCAGAAAGACAAAATTGAGAATTCATTCTCATTTCAGCATTGAAAACCCTAAGAAGTTCCCTCATATTATCTCATATGTTGACTTTGGTGGTGCGACTTTACCTTTATCCTTAGACTTGTTCCATAGAGTCATTTTCTGACGCTTTTCATCCATTTTTCTAAATTTCTCTTAATTTTTTTTATTCAAAAACAATCAGAATATTTGCAAAGGAAAGGCTAATATTAATGTGACATAATATTAAACTACTTAACCACAAAAACTAGTTACTAATTTTATAAAGTCAAAATAAACATATAAAAAGAAACAAGAGCAACAAAAAAATAAAGGTAAAAAAAAAATTAATGAGCATCTTATTATTATGCACTTAAACGATAAATGTTTCTACTGATATAAACTTTCTTACAAAAACAGTCCTGAAACGTTTTCTTTCAAAAAAAAATTAAACACTTTTTAGCTAATGGAAAATTAAAATAAATGTAATACTATTTTATTTAAATTAAAAAGACTTGTTTATTTGGCTTAATTATTTGGTGGCTAGTTGTAAGAAAGAAAGCAAACAACTAAATTTCATAATATACTATGTCGTCAAAAAGTACGCACTACCCGTGCTAAGTACGCACTTTTTGGTTTGGTTCAATTTGCGTACTTAAGCGGTAGACTACTGTACTAATAAATTTCAAAGTTTGCTAATTATCATTTATTTCTTAATGATTAACGAGAAATGAAATTTAAATTTGAGAAGTATTTTAGTATTTTTAGTTTTACTTACATTTAAATCATAATTTTATTGTTTTTATAAACTTATTAAATACTAAAAATTAAAATAACACTTTTACTAATTTTTCTATGACTAATAGTTTATAACAAATATGTTTCTGTTTTTAATGATTAACGGACATAACTTAACTTTGAGTAGTTCTATAGTTAATCTTAGAACAATTTGGTCAAAAAAATTATTAAAAAATATCTTTATTTCTATGATTTATATATTTTTATTACTTTACTGTTATATTATCAGCTTATATTCTATTTAATCTAAACATTTTTTTCTAAGTTTTTTTTTTTTAACAGACTTAAAAGGAATCCCTTTGTATTATAAATTTTGTTAATTTTATTATAATAGTTTCACATTATAAAGCCAGAATTATTAAACAAGTTAATGTATCTAATTAAAATTTAATCACTTGGAAGTTTAAAATTTTTAATAAAAAAAAACTATAAATAGTATATTAAAACCGTATTTTTTATAAAGTCATCTACAACAAGTTTAGTTATACCTAAATAACATTTTTAAAACAAAACAAATACAATTTAATTTAAAGATGATGATAGTATTTGTTAATTTAAAAAATCATTTATTCAAAAGAAATTATTGTGATAATAACACTTTTTTATTTAGATGTTGGTTTTTTAGATGAAAGACTTCTAAAAAAATATTCGACCATTTATTAATACTTGTTTATTTACATAGTTTGACTTCCACTTGTAAGATACGGTTTTTATAACAATCTACATCTAATTAAAAAACATTAAAAATAGCTAATTTAAGTCTACTTAGAAAAAAAAATTATATACTTTAAAATTTACTGTTTTAAGAATTCTCACAAAGCAAAACGTATCTAAGCGCTTTGAGCTAATAGGTAAGCTATGGTACAAAGTAAAGTCCTATAATCTACAGAGATTAAATTTAAAAGTATGTGTCAGTTAATAATATACTCATATGCAGGGTATCCAGAATTATAAGGAGTTGCTATGCCAACTGAGAATAAATACTCAATATGAGTTAGTTTTTATTTTAGCATAAACGTCATGTTAAAGTATTTTTTGTAATTTCGTTGGATTGACAAACGGCATGGTCATAAGTATAGAAATATTAAAAAAGAATAAAACTGATTTTTCTTTTTTCTCACCTAGAAACGAGGGAATGTAAACAAATCAATAGTTTATGATACAAACTAGCATTAGCAAAATAACAAACGTTACACACCGTGAGCGAACCTAAATAGCAAAAGTTGAATTCAAAAAACATTACAAAGTAAAATAACATTGTGAAATTCAACCTTGACATAAATAGAGTAAATTTTATAAATTTTTGTCCTTAACATATTATCCATACTTATCGTTGTTCTTTTCTTGCATTTTTATATCAATTACTTTTAACACTTGCGGTTTACTATGTAACAAAACTTCTTTAAAACTTTCTAAAAAAAATTGTTAACCAATAAGGTTTAATTTAGTTTCGTTTTTTAAACATTTAACTAAATATATTTATATTATGTAGAGTTGCCAAGGTTTCTTAAAAGTTTTTTATCCAGGTTTATTAAGGTACAAGTTTTTCTTTCAATTTTAGTATTAAATAAAAAGGTTAAAAATATTTAAGATAGTATAAAATTAAAGAAAAGATTCTGTGATACTACTTAAAACGTGTTTTATAAGACACTAAGTTTTAAATATTACAAAAAAATTACTTTCTGTAAAAAATTCTTTGGATAATTTCATTTAGGCATGCAATATCATCAACATTAAATATCATCAGACATCACGGACTTTTATTTATACTTCTAATAATTATAAATCGTAATTTGTTAACACTTTTGTAGTGTTACTGGTGCTTTGTTAAGAAAGTTTGGTATTTTTGATTTCATATGTTTAGAAACAAAGCCAAGAAATAAACTCAATGTCTAAAATACAGGTCATATAAATTGCAATCCTTTTACTATTTGTGCTTGGTTTAAAAAGTTCTCGTTGTTTTCTATAAACATTATAGAATTTTTAATAGTGTTAGTGTCATTAAGACTATTTATTTAGTGATGATATTTCTCAAAACTTACAAAAGCAAAACTTTTGTGTTCTATTGTTGGTACTATAATTAAAATTAAAGATATAGTATACTGTTAACGAAAACATATTAACAACAGTAAACTATGAAAAAAAAAATTAAATGTAGACTTAGAAATACAAATCATAGAATCAGTAATACAAAGACAAAATAGACTTATTTTATTGGTCACAGCTACTGAAATATGACTAAAAATAGTCATTAGTTGTTTGTTTGAATAAGAAAGTCTTGATCTACAAAAACAACCAATAATATTTATGATACATTCAATAACAAAAAAATATTTTAAGTATAAATTAAATTTATCACTCAAGTTCTAGATTATTGTTACTTCATCTTCCTAATTTAATATTGCCATGCGTTTTGTTTAGCTATCTTTTCAATATACTTATACATATTTGACACCACAAGAAACCTTAGAACAAAATAAAATGAATTGGGTTTGTTTTCATTCTACTGCATGTATATTACTATTTTTATTTTAATAATATTGAAAAAAAAATTAGTTACTCATCGTTTATACCACTTAAAGACCTTTATTTTTATGAAAACAAACCAGGAGTTATTATTAAATTAAGTAAAGCTAATAAAAATAATTTTAAACAAAAATTTCAATCTTAATACAAATAACACCAATTATTTTTAAGTTTCTTTTTATAATTCTTTTTAAGTCTAAATATTGTAAAAGTAGTCTTCACTTTCTTTTGTTTTTATATACAACTGGTGTATTTTTTTGATAATATAAACAACATAGTTTAGTAAACAAAACATTAAGATAACTATTTCAGGTATAAAGTTTAAATAAAAAATATCGACAAATACATTGCATTTTTATTTACAGCGTTGCCAAATGTTTTGGGAAAATTTTCTTTAGGTTTTCAAAATTTCTTCCAGGTTTTTAAAAGTACACATTTTTGGGTCTATTTTTAGTTTAAATTTAAGGTATGAAACTGTTTTATATAATATAAAAACATCGAAAAGATAGTGTAAAAGCTACTTTAAATGTGTTAAAAAATAAGTTGATGATGAAAATTTTTTTTTATTTATATGATAGATTTTTTGTGTCAAATCGAAATTTTACTACTGAAAATGTTAAAATTGTTAAAAAATTCCTGTTTTTTTTGCGATTTTCTTCAAAATTCCAGGTTTTATTTCGAAATTTGTCAAATTTCAGGTTTCCGGGTTTTTTGGCAACCCTGTATTTAGTAGAAAATTTTTAAAAATTCACTTATAAACTACTGTTGTGTTTAAGTAAGCTTTAAAATATGTTATTAACATATTTTAAAGCTAGATAATGGATACTCCATAATGGATTTAAAAAAAAAGTATGAAATAAATACTATTTAGATAAGAGTTTGGTAAAAATTATAAATACAAGACTAGTTAGCAATAAGTAAGTAAATAGGCAACTTAAGATGGTTAATAGATATAAAATAAAGTATATAGATATAAATTTTAAAACTATATAAACGTAAATAATAATGATAAAAGGCTATGAAAACGTTTGAAATAAAATATAACTTCAAGAATTTAGTTAATGTACTTATTTAAAAGGAATAAAGCTATAGTATTAAGAAATTAAAGTTTCAGAACAGTAACACTAAAAAATACTTACGCAATTAAAAAAATATATTACTTAAATTAAACTAAATTAAAATATTAAAACAAAAAAAAAATCCTTTTGAGGTAATGAAGCTAAGTTCCTGGAAAATAAATCAAAATACACAATCAATAGTACATTTGGAGCAGTTAATCTTCAAATTAGTCACTTAACTAGAAAACCTCTAAATGATATATTGAAATATTTTTCTCCCGATCATAAAAAGAATAATGCTATATATCAATATAAGTGACACTATAACAGTGTATATATTGGTAGAACTTCTCAGAGATTAAATCTGAGAAGGGATCAACATGTATCAAAATCCCTCAGAAACTGGATGGCTAATAGAGGTAATAAACCGACCAAAAGTCCTTCGGCAATTGGAGATCACTTACTTAACTATCCGGAATGCTCCAAACATTATAATGGCAACAAATTTACAATTTTAACTATAGGACGTAACATATATCATTTAAGTGTTTTAGAATCTCTTTTTATAAAAAGCTACAAGCCTAAGCTTTGTAAACAAAAGTTAGTTTACAATACTAACTTGTATAAACTGTTATAGTTTTTTAATTTATTTATTTTTTAATACTTTTATTTTGTTTACTTTAAATACTGTTTTTTCCTTTTTTAATTGCGTAAGTATATTTTAGTGTAATTGTTCTGAAACTTTAATTGTTTAATATTATAGCTTTATTCTTTTTAAATAAGTACATTAAGTAAATTTTGATAACTATATTTTACTTAAAACGTTTTCATTGCCTTTTATTATTATTATTTACGTTTATATAGTTTTGAAACTTGTATCTATATACTATATTGTAATATCCTTTTACCATCTTAAGTTTTTTATTTACTTACTTATGCTTGAAAAGTCTTGTTTATTTAATTTTTACCAAACTCTTATCTAAACAGTACTTGGTTCACATTTTTTATTTAAACTCATAATGACATATCCATTATCTAGCTTTGTTTTGTAAAATTTTCTACTAAATAATTATGCAATGTACTGGTTGTTATTTTTTATTTAAAATAGTAAGAAAAAAAAAACAACTAAAACTTAAACATTTTAATTGAAAAAGATAGTTTTAAACTTCCCTTAAGCTACAATGTCCTGGATAAGACGTTAAAAGGTATCCGTGATGTGCGACTCGATAACTAAAAGGTTTTTTCGTGCACTAGGTCCTAAGACCAAGTATTTTGAGCGTAGTTTTTGTTGTTCAATAAACTATATATGATTATGTTTTACATAAATATGGTTTTGTTTTAGAGAATTGTTTGTGGAAATAGTGTGTAAAAAGTAGGAAACCATCCAACAAACAGCACAAGTTAAGAAGTCTGATTAAATATAACGATTAAATAATTTTTTTTAAACTTTATATGTACTTTTTGTTTCTTTTAATTACAAGTAAAGAATTATTATTGTTATTGTTTCAATTGTTATTCAATTCAAAAGCAAACAAAAATTATAACTTATTTAAAACAAATAGGTCAAAATTTAGCATACTAATTTGTGGTCCATCGGATAAACCATCAACCAATTAAGATCAATTTTTAAGTTAAAGTCAAGCTAGATATGGAAATCAAAGTTTTGCTCGATCAAAAAACTGTACAGCTTTTAAATAACATTTGTACTAAATTAAACTCGAAAAAGTTTTTTGTTATTTGTTTTTTACCGATTGAAATGTTTTAGCTAAAAAAATATGACCAATTGACCTTGTAATGCTTCAAAATGGCTTTTTTGAACAAGGTTTTTAATCCTTTATACTACTAGTTTGCATTAATTTTGATTTGTTTTAAATGGGCTAGCTTTGAGAATGTTGTAACAAAACCAAATATTGATATTAGTGTTTTTTCTTAACTACATATAATTTTAATTTATTACAATTATATTTAATTGCAAATTTATCTAAAGGAGGTTTAGGGAGCTAGCAAAAAATAAATATGTTCAAACTTTTTTCCCGGCAGATAAATGTTAGATATAACTATTCTAACTAACAACTAAATATAGTTAGATAAAAAAATTGGCTTATTTTTTCAGTTCAATCACCTTCTTTAATACAGAATACTGGTGAAGTACAGAGTGACACTTAAAAAACGTTCATTATCTACAATTGAATAAATGTTGTAATAAATAACAATTTATTTATATTTTCAGTTTTTTAGTTAAATGTTATTTTTTTAAACTACTACAAAATTTTATCTTGGAAATGCCATTGACTATTAAAAAATTATTTTTATAGTTAAAGCTTTTTTTCGGCAGAAATGTATCTGCAAAACTAAGTTACTTTTCAAAAACAGTTTTGGTGTCATAAACTTTGTAGAAATACAATTATCTAGAGATATATCAACAAGTTTAGAACCACTCGACATTTCACAACTTTAATCATCAACTTGTTAACCGAAAACTACACTCTAGACAACCTAAATCATCAAAGACACCCTACAGTGTTACTGCAGTCAGAAATTATTTTTACCCGCAGCCAAAGCAAATCAGTGCATTGGAAAAGTCGTTTGCTTGGAGTCAACCTTGAAAATAATTTTGGTCACTGATCTCTGTCTGCATCATCACAGGATACAGACTAAACCAAAACTTAAATTTGAGGTTACAAGATCATTTGCCACTAGTTTTGCGATAAAATTTTATCAAAAATTACTGGTTTACATATGAAACACATTTTCTGTTGTCACATTAAAACTAAAATAAATTCTTTTGGACAAGCAAATATTTTGCTGTCTGCAAAGGTCATTACAATCTCGAAAAAGCACAGCTTTGGTTGACATTTAAAAACATGGCACCAATGGACCTGTCCTGGACAAGTGTTTAAAACGTATCAGTGGTGTACGACTCGGTAACCGAAAGGTTCTTTGTGCACCAGGTTCTAGGACCAAATATTTTGAGCGTTTTTTGTCGTTCAATAAACTATTTAACTGGACTAGTTTGAACCGGGGGTACTAATGAGCAGTGTTAACAATCGACACTTGTCGATGTGTCTAGATACTTAATAGGTTCTGGACAACACTTTATCAATTGAATAAGTTCTTCATAGCCCACTAGTGTTTACAGCAGGACTATGCTGTTTTGCACGCCTCAAAATAATAATTTCTGTGTATAAAGTAACATTTTCTTACTGAATAAAGCTGAAAAAAAAGCTTAAATCATGACTCGCGGTGGTCTCGTGTTCACAAGACTTAACTTTTTATCATTTGGGATTTTTAAATAGGGTCTGTGCTCACAACGCCCAATGTATTACTGACTTTAAAACAGGAACCATATCAACAACAAAACTGACTATAAGGGAGGAAAGCCAAATGGTCATCATGAATGATAGCTGCAGGATTTAAGTGGGCTTGTAACGCCAAAGGAGCTCAATTTAAGCCCATTTATGAGCTCCAATAAATCATAAATTGTTTAAATTATAGACTTATATTTTTTCAGTTCTTTCATAATTAGCGTGTTCTACATGTTGGTTAAATCTGTATGAGTATAAATACAACTTCGGAAGATGTCTAAACTTTAGTGATGATTTTTTTGTGCCATCCTTATGTAAAGATTAATTGATTTAAGAATAAAAAGTATGAATTTAAATTAAAAAAAAGTACAAAATCAAGTTATTGGCATGTCAAGAAAAGAAGGGAGCATAATGTCCTTGAGCTAACTATTAACTTTATTAATGAACATATTTATTAGTAAAGTGAGAATTGAAAATTTACTTATATATTTTCATTAAATTTTTGATCTATAGACACGATAAAAAACTTGTGATGTCAGTAATCCTTTACATTAAGATTCTTTTCAATCTTAAGCACTATTTATTATAATGATTTGTAAGTACTTCATTGTTAGACTACAGCATATAGCTTATTAAATGAATTGAGGTTATTTAAATAACAATTTGTCTCATGCTCTTTTAAATTTATTGAAACTAGATCAGTTAGACAAGTAATAATTACATAAAGTGATTTGAACACTAAATAAATAATAATGCTCTCTTTTTATTAAGACCCTTTAAATTTTCTACAAAATTACACATAAAGTTTCAAACAAACTTAGTATTTATTGTCTATTTACTACAAGTTTTCAATAAACTTTGAGTATAAAATCTTTTGGTAAAAGAAGTATAATAAATTTAAATAAAAAGAATAATCAAGCTTTGATGTGTGCTAGTTTTCTATCCGGTGAAAGTAAGTATTATAAATTTATTTCAAATCAAATATTTATTCAACAAAGTATAACTTGTATAGATTTAGTGTACTTTTAATCATCTTATTTATTAATAGTCAGTTTAGCTTTATTAGTTTAGATCTAAATAAAGTAGTATACAAAAACAAACCTAAAAAAATTCAAACTATATTATAAGTTCATTACACTTTGCAGAAAGGAAAGTTCTATAGTTACTGACATCAATGGTTTTTTTATTCATTTTCGCCCAAATATCTTGATCATAAATAAGACATTTTAGCTATGAAATTTATAACACCGTGTAAATTTTCTTGTCACTAGAGTGAAGGGGGAAGGGCTACGCGTGAAATAAAAAACTGAACAACAGTAAATATTTCAAGTTTTGGTGTTTTTTATAACTAAATACGCAATTAAAGTAACTCAATGTAAGAGTTCAAAAATATTAAAACAGAATATTTAAGTCTAAGACTAAACTAATTTTAAGGTATTTTATGTTGGTGTGTCCCGCTATTTTAGCCATCGAATCGCCATTGATATGTACTTACTAAATAAGTTTTTATTTCGATTTAAGCAAAAATGTTTTAACAATCACACAAATCATCGAATAAAAATCTTATAAGAATCGGTGTTTTATGACGTTAAGAACTCAAGATTTTCTTGTACAACACCCTAGTTTTTAGTTTTATATGTTAGTTGTACTAGAGAAAGAGAAAAACTTGATTTTTATAACTAAGAAAGTAGTTCTCTATTATTTTCGTTCTTCAGAATTAAAAATTAGCAAATGGCCATTATTATATTGAATTTATGTATTAAATAGATCCCAGCATATTATAGTGAAACTTCTTTAAGTAAATATGTTTTGTTTATTAAGTTTTTCGAAAACGTCTATTAATTGTTCTATAATAACTATACTACAGTATGTCGTGATTTAAAAAAATTACATATTGATTACTGTATTTCTACAAGAACTTTTGAATCAATAAAGTTATCGTTTTATTAACTCTAAAAATGAAGTATTTTATAATTAATTGATAATAAAAAACCTCATATAACTTAAAAATTTTTTAGTTTAAGTAATCTTAATACTCAATTTTATATTTCGCTTAATTAAAAAAACCTTCATTTATTTTTATTATAAGTTTAAACTACTACAGCTATTTTGAGAACAACTATTTTTCAGTTTATAGTATGTTTGAAACTATTTGAGCTTCACATGTTTTGTGTTTCATTGAAATATGCTAATTCTTTTTAACGACTAAATGGTTGACAGTCTATGATGTTGTACAATTTTTTTAGTTTTAATTTAATTTTTATAAAAGAAGTAGGAGTATATTATTAAATAACAATTACTATAAAAGATTTAAGCCAACTTAAACTAAACGAAGGCAGAGTTGCAAGAGTTCGAGATATAGAAAGTTGTTTATATACCTTAAGTGTTGATACTATAGTAATTGTGTGGCTATTTTCTCATATAAATCTAGCAGGTACTCAAAAAAAAATTACAACTGCATTAATGTTAAATAAGTTTAGTATTTTAAAACTAATAGTTAATATTTTAAGCAAACTTTAACTTTTTTATAAAGTATATGATAAATTGATTATTGAAATTAAATATATATATTTTGGTTCTTTTTTTTATTGTACTTAAGCTACATAAATTACCTACGCTCCATTTCCTAACATATTAAAAATTTTATACATACTGTACTCATTTTGAAGGTTAAAAAAAGTATCTAATATTTTCGGTTAGCTCTCCTCAGAATAAAATTTCTAAAAACTAATAATAAAATAATAAAAGTTTTAGTATAATAATCTTTCGCTTGAGTTTGCTCTTTGAACACAGCACAAAAGAAACTGTGGTCATTATTTACCTACATTAAACTAAAATCAAAATTTTAAAAGCAACTAAATTTTACATACAATTGATACACAAAAATCCCCAGATCTAAACAAAAAAAATCAACGTAAAAACAAAACAATTTTTTTTTCAAGTTATTTGAAGTCTTGACTCTTGAGTGATTGTATTATCTATTTACTTTAAGGAAAGCAGTAAATATAGGAAAGAAAAATACACCAGATGAAAATGAGTCAATGGATGTTAGTTGCAATAGTCAAAGTTTACAAGCTGACAATTTTCTTGATAATGTTTACACTAAGTCTTTCAGTTTAGAAGTAGAGATGTCTTCAGTAGAAATGCAAGTAACTGCTACTAAAACCATTTGTAAAGTCAAAATCAGCTATCAAAAACTTTAACTTAATTTAAAAACAACTTATATACACCAAAAAGACATGTTTCGAAGTGCATCTAGTTATAAATAAATATTAATTGCATTATTCATTGCATTCATTAAATGTATAAATTTTAATACAGCTTTCTTATACGTTTTTTATATTTGTATTTTAATTATGATGCAGGTAAATGTCAATTCTAGTGTTTATTATTTTCGTTTACTTGAATTTTAATAGGAGTTTTTAAAGTTGTTTAAGTTCGGTCCCATGACAATTCAAATTCCGACATTTCAAATAAAAAAAGTTTCTCGCGCCATATCTCAAAAATTAGTTTATATATTTGAAAAAAGTATAAAAAGCGTTATTGTGTAGCTTTTAATAAGTTAGTGAAAGTAATAAAGATTAAAAACTAAATAATTAAAAAAAGTTTTAAAAACAACTAGAGTTCACTATACTTTTGAATTTATTTTAGCAATATCTCAAAAGATATTTAAAATTCTGCTATTAAAAGTGTTTGTAGGCAACTATTAAAATTAAAACTGTTTTATTTTTTCAAATATTTATCACTTTTTGAGGTATATCCTTATAAACAGGTTTTAAAAAGTATAAAAGATAGGAATATTAATCATCCGAGTTTAAATAGTCGTGCATCCTTTTAATTCCTATATCTAATAATAGGGTGTGAAAATGTCAATTGTACTGTTTGTTATTGCCTGAATTAAACTGTAATATGTTTGTTTTAAATAATACATTATGTATAAGTTTTGTGAGTTCATAGTTTTTTATCTGATTCGTTTAGTTTTCGTTTTGATTATAATTGAATAAAAAATATAATATCTTATTATCACAACTTTCAGGTAACTATTTTTTAATTTCAACGTAAAAATAAGCATTTTAACACAGCGTTTTTTAGCAAAAATGCGTAATTCAACCGGCAGTGCGTACTCAAGAAGTAAGTACTTAAGCGGAGGTTACTGTATAGTGTAAAAGTTTTGTTATGTTTAAAAAATACTTACGTTAAAAACTTTAAATACAAAACAAGTTTGTTTAAAGGTTTTAATTTTGAACTAAGTAATTATTTATCGACTTAAAGTTTAGTTTAAGATTAAATTAATAGAGTAGAAACATTTAAGATTTTAGAATAGTAGAAAATATAACATATTTTTTTATTAAATTCTATTAATACTACTAGTAGTTTACTAAAATTGAAAAAAAGAACGTACTGCAACGAAGCATGATCATAATGAAAACATTTCAAAGCCTATCAATTTTTTAAGTTGTTGTAAATTATTGATTGATAAATGTTTTAGTTTTTTAAAAGAATTTATAATTCGATTAATTGGTATTTGATGTTGTATAGTATTTTATCATCTTTTCGTTTCGCAATTTATTGTAAATACATTTAATCACCACAGACTCAAATTACGTTTAATAGTACTATAAGTAATTTATGTATTAAACCTTTAGTAAAAAGTAAGTAAGTCATATTAGGTTAGTAATCAAATATAGTTTAAGCGTTAGCTTGGGGATATATCTTATATAAGTTAAAGCGCACATTGAGTTATAAACCAGGCTTTAAAAATTTTAAAAGTAGCATATATCCTCGTTAGCAACAATGTTAACAAATAAAAAAGTAAACTTGTCACTAAATATAACTATAAGGACTGTAGATAACTATTCATAATCAAAACTAAATAAAACATTGGATTAAAAAGTTTATATGTCAGAAACTTGAACTGTCGTCATAGATTCAGTTGTCGGAATTTGAACTTTTGTTAATTGAGTTGTCGAAATTTCAGTTGTTATACCTAATAATAACGTGCATGACATTTTAAAATAGAACTTGAACTGTTGTAATTTCAGTTATTGAGATTAAAATTGTCGTAATTTGAGATAAAGAAATTTAAATTTTTGGAGCTTGAATTGTCACAGTTTAAAATAATGTTTATGATAAAAAATGTCAGATTTTGAATTGCTGAAATTTAAGTTGTTTGAATCGTCGTTGTTCCAAATTTTGTTAACTCTATTAGAATCTTTGTTTTTTATCTTAAGTAACTTAATGAAATATATTTAATTTAATTTAGTCAAAACTTGGTTAATATATCTATTTCTAAAGCTTATATAAAATCAAAACGTAAAAAAGCTTAAAAAAATAATTAAATTGTTCATTACTTTGTTTTTCAAATTATAGTACAATTGTTATTCCTCTGTTTTATTTAGTCAGTGACTGACTGATGAGTCCTAATAAGGACGAAACCGGTCTCAGTCTACCGAAACTTGTGGTCTGATAATCGAATTGGCATGATCAACCCTTCTGTTTTATTTAAGGATCACAGTTTAAAAATGTTCCATTTTAAGTAAAAAAAAAACTATAGTTGTTATTTATAACCTTTTTCGCCTTGTTATTCGAAAAATTTATAAACTTTACGTGCTTTCCAACTTAAACTGAGGTTTAATTTTAACAACTAATATGAAGTCTGTAAAAACCTAAATTACAATAAATTGTGTATGTTTCTTATGAGATCCTAACTTTTACATAAGCATACTAAAATTTTCCCTAATATATAGTTTATAAATTACAACTACAGTAAGTATATTATAGTTTTAAGTATCTCAAATCTTCCCTTCGTTGTGAATTGTTCTTCGTGATTTTTTGTCTTTATCAAAATCGTTTTAAATAAAATAACCCTTGTGGTAAATGTTTGTTTTGCAAAGATACAATGGTAAAGGAAACAAGCTTAGTAAAGTTAAAAAACAAAAAAACGATAAAATTGAAAAAAAACTTAAATTGCAAAAGTTTTGGGATATATGTGGCGAAATATAGTGAATGCGAAGAGTTCTATGTCGGCCAGAGAATCACATCGTTTTCGCAAAGATGGTGCTCACACAGACACATCTGGAAGAGTACAATCACAGATGATGTTAGTGATAAAGCAGCACTTAAACTACATTACGCCAAAAAACACAAAACATCAAAAAAAGATTTAAAAGAAGCTTTTTCAATTATCTTTGTATACATCACTAATAATTATTCAGACTTAGATTTTTTGGAAAATAAATGGATCAATAAACTCAAAGCAACAATAAATATAAACAAAACTATATTACCACTTTACAGATAATTGAATAAAATACTATTATTTAACATCTTTTAATGTTTATAAAGTTTTTGATTATACATTTCTAAATATCTTAACAAGTTAAGGTAATACGCACTACTACTTTTATCGACTTATTTATTGTGATTATTTACTCTATTTATTTTTGATTTTTTAACTTTAACCAACAATAAGCTCGATTACTATTTTTATTAGTACTTTTATTTTCTTATTAAATTTCAAAGTATTATAACACATTAAATCAAACACATCAAAGTTTAAAAATTTCATTTCATTTAGTCCTTTGTCTTTGATTTGATTTTATTTGTTTTTTTTATTTTTTTCATTTAGTTTTTGCGAGTTTAAACTAGAGATACTAATAAGATTTACTATTTGAAAAATTTTTCAAATTTTCAAAGCCAGGCATTTTAAAACAAAGTTTACTTGAAAACTTTAAAATTTGATTTATAGTTACGTCATAGTATTATTTTTCAAAACTTTTTATATGCAAGAAAATTTTGTATTAATTCAGTTCTAATATAATTGCCTACTGAAGACGATTTTTTTTTAAGTACTTAACGCAATGTAACGAGTACTTATAACTTTGTAGATTTTTTTTTTAATAAAAAAGACTTTTAATAAATTACAACTATAAATACTTATTTGTAATTTTTTTTTTTCTTATGGATGTTAGGAAAATAATGTTGCACCTTGTACACAAAGTTTATAAACAAAACTATTCAGATACTTGCGAAACTCTTAGTAGATAGAAAATACCTAGAAAATAAATTTGATATTTTTTTTTTTATCTTTAGTTTCAGTTTATATGTTCAATAGCTAAAACTTAACAATTTTCATGAAATACTCTAAAGTTAAATATAAATTGTGCATTTAGAAAAATATAACTTAAGATATCTTCAACGTTATAAAAATGTTTGTAGTCTTTAATATGAAGTAAGGTTTGTTACATGGTTCTTGCACTCAATATTTTGTATAAATATTTAAAATAAAAAATATTAACTTACACTATTTACAGTTTCAAAAAATAAACTCATTTTTAAATACCAGGATTATAATAGTAATTTTTTTATTTCTGCAAGCTGTGAATTTTATGTTTTAAGTAAATGAAAAAAAACAAATTTATAAAATTGATGATTATAAATTTCTTAAATAAAATATTACATCATATTGCTTGTAAAAAGGTCTAAAAAAGTTTTTTTTATTACATAAAACTTTATTAATATGTTTTTCAAAGAAATCTATATTATACAATTTTAACTGCATTGATGTTTTATTTTATAGCACACAACTTTTAAAGTAAGTAAATAGTGTGTTACTAAATGACCGATATATAATTTTTTTTCTATAATTCTTTTATATAAATCAGGAGCTTTGACCATACTTTTCAGCATCGATCTCTTTATGTTTTTCAAAGTATACATTATTGTTCAATGTATAATATTATAATATTTTTTTAAATCGAAGGTTGTAGTTGAAAATATCATTTGTTTTGTTGAAATTTTGTTGAAATTGTCAATGAGTTTATTGCCATATTTTAAATTCTATGTTGTTTTGTTAACTAAATTTTAAACTTTGTTTACAACAAGAAAAAAAGACTTTTAACTCTTAAAAGTAGTGATCTGTCGAGTCCAGATTCGGACTCGGATTCGGCCAAATACTATTTTTAAAATGAGATTCGGGAGCGGCCGAATCCTTAATTTCAAAATAAGACTCGGACACGGAACCGGCCGAATCCCAACTCAAAATAACAACTTTAAACTTTTTGAATTTTACTCAACTGTTTTTCAAAAGTTAAATAAAATGTTAAACTAATTAATGGTTTCACGCTGGAGTTAATAAATCATTGATTTTTCATACTTATAAAGGCCTTATTAATTTTGATTTATAGTTTTGCACACAGTATAAAAACTATGATAAATTATTTTTGTTAGACTCTTAAATAAAATTAAGTACATAGTTAAGGCGTTTAATCTCAGCTTTTTGGATAACCGCTCTTACTTATTCATCATATTTTTATTTTTTTATGTTTGCTCGAGAATATAAAAAATAAATATACTTGCTGGTAATTTAATTTATTTTATTTTAGTAAGGTTTTACTTAGGTCACTTCAGTTCAGTAAAGTCTTATCTGCATAGCTCAGCCCTTACCAGGATTTTTTTTTCTAATCATCTCTATTAAGGTTATCTTGAAAACTTATGACATATATTTTATAGATAAATTTATGCAGTTTTTAGTAGAGAGGTCTAGTTCACAAAGACCATGTAGTTATATAAAGTATCTTTTGTTTGTTTAATATGGTTTTCAGTCTCCATTAAGATGTTATTAATTCTTTATTCAATTGTGTCATAAATGACTTGTTTTAAAGATTGTTAAACTTATACTTTATATTTTGATTTTATCCTAATATCTAAAAAAATTATCATGTTATTGTGTCTGTTTTGGAGAACCTGTTACTTAAATTAAAATATCTCATTTATAATAAGGTTGTGTTTTTTTAGAGATTTTTTCCTATAAAAGTCAATTAATTATACAACAAAAATCTAACTTAAATATGTAAAATTAAAGCAGATTCTTGCATATTTTTAGCTATACACTTTTATGTGAATATTTTTTTATATGTTTGATTGATAATTTTAATTTATGACATATATGTTATAACTTCAAACATTTTGATGATTTATTTTCAAAACAATGTTGTTATCTTTCGCACGTTGCTTGTGGTTGGTCTGATGGACCAGGTTGGCTACGGCGCGAAGAGTGTGAGTCAACACCCCTTTTGTTAATCCCTCTGTTTATATTACGTTGGCTACAGCGAGTTTCGGGGTTGATGACCTTGTCTAAAGTATGATGTATGTTCTCTTTAGAGAACATACTATCCTTTTTGGTGGGCTTGGATCTGTTACTCATTGTGCTATACAAAGAGTTAGGTGTGGCCCACTAGTTTATTTTAAATTAATTAAAGTTGGTTTGTACTTTACAGAGATTTATAAGAGTACCAAAAGCTGCTTGCTAATTTAATTGATTATCAACAACAAAGCTTATTTATTCAATTTTATGTAAAACCAAATTACAGATAATTTCAATATAATTAAGTATTAACACCAAAGTTTATTTATTCAAATTTATGTAAAACCAAAGTACAAATAACTTCAATTTAATTTTATTAACAGCAAAGTTTATTTATTCAAATTTATGCAAAACCAAAGTAAAGTTAACTTCAATTTAATTTTATTAACAGCAAAGTTTATTTATTCAAATTTATGCAAAACCAAAGTAAAATTAACTTCAATTTAACTTTATTAGAAATATATCAATTTAAGAGACAGAACTAAAAATAAGAGATTAATAACAATACTCACAATTTAGCACATAGAAAAGTCAACCTTAAGCTGCCACACATCTAATAATCTATTTATAAGGCGGCAATTTAGAAATTAAACAAATTAAAAAAAACCCTAATTAGAGAAAACTCTTTTGCTGAATTTAATTTATAGCCAGAGGCGTTACATTTTTCCCTCTTATTAAATATTTTTAGAATTTTAACTTGGGTTTTTTAGATAAACATTAGTTTTAAGGTGTTAAACGTTTGTTAAACTGAAAAAAACTTTAAATATAGTCAAGGTGAAAACCATTATACACTAGAGCCCTCAACTTAGAGATATATAAGCAAGCAACATAAGTTTATAACTTTCTTTTTGTAATTTACATGTAATAATCAGAAATAATATTTTAAGAGATACTTATGATCATCAACTTTATGTGCTAGAAGGTACTTGCATATAACAACATTTATGAGCTAATTCAAAATCTGGATTTAAACACTCTACTAGCTATTTTTAAAGTAAAATTAAAACTATAAGTATTTAAATGTAGTAAATGCTTAAGACACTTTTTAAGTGTGGTAAAAATGCTTTTTTTAACAAAATAAAAAAGAAATTCTAAAGAAATTGTAAAGAAAAGACTTTTTTTAAATATAAATTTACAAATTCCTAATTACAATCATGAGTCAAAAATTTTTTTAAATTCAATGTTTACCGTTCATGATGATGGTTCCTTACTCTTCCACTGGAGGTTGAGGCTCGGCCTCTTCTTACTCGCCTTCTCCTCCTCTTCTCTGGTTGCTCCAGCTGCGGCCGCTCTTCTTGTAGTGGTTCCCCCGGAACTCTGGCGGGAAGTTTGGCTCCACTGACGTCATTCTCCGCGAATTAATCGCTGGCGACCTGGCGTTGTTCACCATCGTCATCAACGCCAACGGATTCGAGGGTCTGCTTGACATCATCAGCAGACGGGTTGGCATTGCCCCCATGGCATCCAAATGTATGCTGCCATGTATGCATTTCCAGACGAATCGACATCGTCACTACAATTCTGCTGTTCGTAGTGGCAGCCTGTTCTTATTAGAATGGTTCATTCTGAGGTCTCTGGGGTGTGGCAGTTCGACTTACCCCACCAAACTAGATGAGTGAAAGTTACTGAGCCATGATTTTTACAATTTGCTTGGCAAGCTTTCCCAGTGCATTTTCGAATGAATAATGAGCATTTAATATGGTCCACAAAGTTCACCATTACATGTTGTCATACACACAAAAAAAGTGAATATTAGAAAAGCTTAGATTTAAAAATTAACAGAAACATGCTTTTTAAATTTAAAACTATAAAGTTTTTTAAAACAATAGAAACCACCAAACTGTAGATAGCAGGTTTTCTTAAAAAGTTTTTTGTGTTTGAAAAAAAAAATAGTTTCATTAAACAGGAGACAACCAAAACTCAATGCAATATAGAAAATTTTAGATTTTTATATAAAATATCACACAGTACCTATTTTAGCTAAGATAATTACAAAAAAAAAACCTGTCTATAAGATACTAATTTTTAATGGTTGTACAAATAAATATAAAATCAAAAAACCCCATTAATTTTAAAATTAAAAAAATCTTAAAGTTAAGTCATTTAACAGTAATATAAAAAATGCAAGCAGCTTCTAGGTGTTGTACAAAATAATCAGTGAAAATCAACTGTTGCTTATTTGAATAAGCCCCTAAGTAGTATTCATCTAAAAAGTACCAAATATCTTTTTATGCTTGTACAAAAAAGGAAGAAATCTTGGAGTTTACCAATCAGAACCAACGGTTCTCCATTGTAGCAGTTGTCAACCAGTTTTGTAATTTCCTAGTTTTCGTCGCTACTGCTTTCTTCCTGGCAGTTAATTACTTTATCCCAGTTAATCACTTTTTTCCTTTCCCTTAAATTATATCTGTTTTCGGGAATTTCATCACATTTACTCTCTTCCAATTCCTCTCTTGGGTAATATGCCTTAACATTTCTAATTCTAACGGAGTAGTATTCTTACCACCCAGATTGATGTGGTTGACTGAAGCGACTATTGGGGTGGGCAACTCAGCAGGTGCGAACAGTCTAGCTGATTCGTTTGACCCCATCTTGCATAGTTGAGAGGTAGATGGCAGGATCGCTAGTTCGTTCTTTCTTAACAGGTCCATGCCAATAATGCCAAAGTGGCGTGATTCTTGAGTAACCCAGAACGAGTGGTTGATGGGTTCTAAATTCCCAAATTGAAGTTCGACATCCGCGCTACCAATGGGGTGGGTTGTTTTGTTACCAAACCCTTGGATGGTTCTACTTTGTTTAGGAAAATATTTGTCTATACCGTTAGTCAATTCCTTCGGCAGGATTGAAATTTCGGATCCGCTGTCAACCAAAAAGATAACATTTGTGTTTGAATCCGCTACAAATAGTAGGCCCTGAGGGAGGTTCTTCGGTTTGGGTGCAGGGAGTTTATTCAGTTGAAATGTCCATTTTTCTACACTTTTATCTTTGTTGTGATTGGTAGTGTCGAGAGATTTTTGTTGTGGTTCTGGCTGTGTTTGCGCAGACCGTTGGGACTGCCCATTGTGGTGCTGGCTAAGGTGGCTCAGATCGTTGGCGCTGATCGTGGAGGTGCTGGCTTCGGTGGCGCTGACCATTGACGCTGGCCCTGGTGATGCTGGCTGTGTTTGCGCAGACCGTTGGGACTGCCCATTGTGGTGCTGGCTAAGGTGGCTCAGATCGTTGGCGCTGGTCGTGGAGGTGCTGGCTTTGGTGGCGCTGACCATTAACGCTGGCCCTGGTGATGCTGGCTGTGTTTGCGCAGACCGTTGGGACTGCCCATTGTGGTGCTGGCTAAGGTGGCTCAGATCGTTGGCGCTGGTCGTGGAGGTGCTGGCTTCGGTGGCGCTGACCGTTGACGCTGGCCCTGGTGATGCTGGCTGCGGTTGCTCAGAACTTTGGTTCTCATCAGGTGTTTCTGCTGCACTACGTGAGGCTGTTTGCTTTATATGAAAAGTTATCTTCGGTTTGTTTGAAGGTGTGGACACTTCATTTCCTGGATGACTTATAGTGCAGTTTGAGGCATTTCTGGTTGGTCTCGGTTTAGATGGGGGTAGCTGTCGAGGGGCGATTTTATTTACAAATTGGACAGCTTTGGTGTGAGATAGTGTAGCCCCAATCACTCTCCCTCTCACTGCGGAGAGTTTGGGAGCTCGTTTTTTGCATGAGGCGGAGATATGGTTTGATGGCGCATACTACATCTCCTGTCTAAACAAATATGGGTATTTACACCAAATCTCTGATGGTTTCTGCATATAATTTCATTGTTGTTAATGGCTGTCCATTGCTGTTGTGCTTGGGCTGGTCTGTTTTGATTTGAGCGCGGGGCATTGCTATAGTTTATATTTCTGGCTCGTCCCTTTGCCTCTTGCTCATTTGTGTCGAGCATTACTTTCCAAGCAATTTGAAAGTCTTTGTCTTTTAGATGAAGCTTCTCCCGTAAACGATTTTTCAAAAGAGGAGGTGCTAAGTGTATTGTGAGAAATTTTGTTAATACACCTTCATTTCTGAACTCAGCTAACCAATGATTAATCTCATCACCTAGTTCCCTACTTGACATGGAGTGCCTGTCAGTTCTTGCCAGTAGCACGTTGCTTACTCGCGCTTGCCCACTCATTAGGAACTCTTTCAACGTGTCGTAGTTCCTATCTTCTGGTTTATATCTGTGGTAGTAGCTCTCTCTCTCTTTCCAGGTCACTAATGTTTCAAGCAGCCTGTAAAGATCTTGATCCGATCGAATGTCATAATCGTTGGCGATCTTCTCAAAGTGTTTTAGCTTTATTTTTAACTGCTCTGTATCGCGCTTTAAGTATCCAATTTGACTGACAAGATCGCCCTTTTTCTGCATTAGTTTGTACAGCTGGCTTGTTGTTGTGCGGGGCGTACTGCCACCTATGTCTACTGTGACGTCATACCTACTATCTTCTGGCTGGGGTTGGCAGTTGTAAGACGGACTGCGAACACATGGTTGGAAGTTTTCTTTCACACCTGACCCTCCTTGCTCTACTGAAGGTCCTCTATAGTTCGGAGGAGAGCGACTGGTCACCTGGCTCCTTGGTAGGTCTTGAGCCTTTGAGGTGTGTGAAACCTGGTGGGGAACCTGGATTTGAGGATCCATGTATGTATTCTGTCTACCCTGAGTTGAGATGTCGTGATTTGTCCTTGTGGATGGATTTGGACTTCTCAATTCATGTAATTCTTCTTGTAATTTTCGAAATTCCTCTTGAAGTTTAGCCTGTCGAATTTGTTCCTTCAAATCTTTGATCCCCTGTACTATCTCCTCGGCACTCAGTTCTTGAGGTGGCACTTGAATAGGGGGTCTCCTGTTGTTTTGGAGGGAATAGTCCATGTTTAAGTTGTTAGGTTGGAGTTGTTGTTGGAATGGCAAAGGTGAGGTTCTTGCTGGAGGAATGGAGCTGTTGCTAGGTGGTCCTGTCACCCTTGGTGGAGGCCCATAGTTTCTAGGTGTAGAATTTTGTTGGGGTGGGTAGCTTTGTCTTGGCAGACCACTTGGATTAGGCTGGTCTCTAGGTTGTTGATAACTGCCCATTGCTGCCTGGGGTTGTTCCTCCTCCTGGTTACCTCCTGACTGATCCCCCCTGCGTTCATGTCAATCTCGGCACTGATTTCTATACCCTGTGTCTCAATTAAAGCGTGTTCACTCTTAGTTGGGTCACCATATCTTTCGCACGTTGCTTGTGGTTGGTCTGATGGACCAGGTTGGCTACGGCGCGAAGATTGTGAGTCAACACCCCTTTTGTTAATCCCTCTGTTTATATTACGTTGGCTACAGCGAGTTTCGGGGTTGATGACCTTGTCTAAAGTATGATGTATGTTCTCTTTAGAGAACATACTATCCTTTTTGGTGGGCTTGGATCTGTTACTCATTGTGCTATACCAAGAGTTAGGTGTGGCCCACTAGTTTATTTTAAATTAATTAAAGTTGGTTTGTAATTTACAGAGATTTATATGAGTACCAAAAGCTGCTTGCTAATTTAATTAATTATCAACAACAAAGCTTATTTATTCAATTTTATGTAAAACCAAATTACAGATAATTTCAATATAATTAAGTATTAACACCAAAGTTTATTTATTTAAATTTATGTAAAACCAAAGTACAAATAACTTCAATTTAATTTTATTAACAGCAAAGTTTATTTATTCAAATTTATGCAAAACCAAAGTAAAAGTAACTTCAATTTAATTTTATTAACAGCAAAGTTTATTTATTCAACTTTATACAAAACCAAAGTAAAATTAACTTCAATTTAACTTTATTAGAAATATATCAATTTAAGAGACAGAACTAAAAATAAGAGATTAATAACAATACTCACAATTTAGCACATAGAAAAGTCAACCTTGAGCTGCCACACATCTAATGATCTATTTATAAGGCGGCAACTTAGAAATTAAACAAATTAAAAAAAACCCTAATTGAGAAAACTCTTTTGCTGAATTTAATTTATAGCCAGAGGCGTTACATTGTAAAGAAAATAAATATGTTAATAATAAAATCTTAATTAATTTTTAATAACTTTTTATTTTATTTGATGATATATTTTTTGGAGTGAAAGATTGTTATAAAAACAAAATCTTAAAATAATTGAAGTTATATCATTCTCTTTAGCAAAAACTGGAGACCTTTTATCGTTTTTTATTTTTAAATTTCTTAAGCATACATTGGTTGAATGAAAATTTTGAGTGCTAACATCGTGTTTGGCATTGCCGGGAAATGGAGGGTGAGCACACTGGCCAGAAAACTTGTAATTACATTCAGGATATGCTTAGTAATTGGAGTATTACCTTGGATCATGTTCACGTTTTTTTTTTTTGCGAAACAATGCAAGAAACATTAAAAAGCACATACAAAACAAAAAGCCTTGCTTCTTGTTCAATATGTGAATACAAGGTGGAACTCAACATATGTTATGCTAGAGAGACTGAAAAACTAAAATCAGGTGTCCGGTATTATGTGGCTATTTATAAAAACGATCAAGATTCGATTATTACAGCTAAAGAATGGCAAATGGTAAATCACATTATTTTACTGCTCGAACCTTTTTTTGTAACCAAGGAGTGTAGTAAAAACAATGGATTGCTCTTAAGCATGATGCCGCATGTAAGATCACTGACGAAGTTTGTTAACACTAAAGAAAATTAAGAAGAACTATCAAATGTTTGTAAAGCTTTAGCCAAAAATATAGGAGAGACTTGCGAAATAAGGTTTTTTATTAGGGTGGGCAACGTTTTTGGTCGGGCAGGATCCGGAAACTTTTTGTCATTGGCAGGCCGGAGTATTTCAAATTAGTGATTTACCAGATCCAGTATCCAGATAATGCCTTTTAAAATCCGGATACGGCCGGGTCCTAGTTTGAAAAAATTATCCGGATCTGATTGGATACTAATTTTAAATCGAGATCCGGATCCGGTCGAATTCTAATTTAATTAAAAGTTTCGGATTTGGCGGGAATCTAATTTTATAGATACAGTTGATCAGTTTTCTGAATCCTTGTAATTAACAAAAAATTATGGTATAGATTGAGACATGTCAGATGTTTATGTAATGTCTAAAAAAAGAATTGACATGGTAATTGACAAAGGTTGGTATGTAAAATATCAGATTAAAACAAACAATTTGCATTGGGTAATTTGACAAAAATATGTTCCAACTAAGTTAGAACAACACAAAATATTAGGACAAAATGTTTTTTTTATCAGTAGCCATTAATTTGAAAAGCCATTTTTAAACATGTTTTTATGTCAAAATCTTACAGTTCTGTTTTGTAGAAATATGGTTCAAACTTTTATAAACTTTTTGTAATATTGACCTTGCGGGCCGAATACTTCTATCGCGAGCCGGTCATTTTCATCTGCGGGCCGTACATTGTTCACTCCTATTCTATACCAATAACAACAACTAAAACATGAAAGACAACAAATTACTACTATCCACAACAGCTGTTGATCCACGATATCAACTTTCCGCTTTCATTTCATACCTCAAAAATAATGTTAAAAAGCAGATCTCTTTCGAGGCTGATAAAAAAGGTGATTCTCCTATATTGCCACCAGAGAAACCAAAACCACAACACTTTGTAAATTTTTATCCGAAGAACATTTTAATTTACTATTCTTTGTTTAGAATAGAATCAAACACAGCTACACAGGAGGACGAGCAGCAGAATTCTATTGATGAAGATATTGAAGCAAATATAAAGTTTTTTTTTGCTACAGAAAATTTTAATGCAGAAACTGAAGAGGATAAAGTCTTAAACTGATGGAAACTGAACAAGACAAAATACCCACACCTTGCCTGCTTTGCAATAAATTATAACTTAAATAAAAAATTTAAGATGGTAATTTGTACGAGGGAAAGCGTAATTGATTGCTTTCAAATACCGGGGAAAAACTTTATTTCTTTATCACAACTTGAAAAAACAAGAATAGTCTTTTGTAGTATAAAAAAGACATATTTTGCAATTGTAGTTCGTTGTATATTTATAAACAGTTGCTAGGGTTTTTTTTTTCTTTTTTGGTAATGGTAAAATTGTAATCCCAAGTGAAAATTAATTTTTTTTAATACAATTCCTTAACTTTCTTAGGCCTTTACTATAGTTGGCAATATATTTCAATATATTACGGCTCTATGTTATTTGCAATTGCACAAAAGTTTATGTTCTAGTTCGTTTATGGTCACAATAATAACTAACTTTTCAGTTAAACGTAAATGTTTTAATTTTGTTTGTGATTTGTTTTCTGCTATAAGTGTTTAATAAAGTCGATGATTTATTTATTTTTCATAACAAAAATACAAGTTAATTGTCAATCTTGCTAGCATGGATATCAAAATATTGAAACTAAGTTCGTGGGCATCTAGCTTGATTTTTTTATCAGCAAGACATTTGCTTTTTTTTTTTTTTAGAATAAATTATTCTTAAATAAAAATGTACTTATTTTTTAACACGTTAAAAATATTGTTCAAACTTAATTTACTAAATAATTAGTAACATAAAAAGTAATTAATATTTATAAATTTGTATTGTATAAATATTACAAGCAGGTTAAATCTTTAGGACTTCAATTACTAAAGTATTCGGACTCAAATTCGGCCGGATCCCAGTTTAAAAATAAGACTCGGATTCGGATTCGGCTAAATCCAAAATTTTTGGTTTCCGTAGATCACTACTTTAAAAGTAAATCTGTGTTCAGTCTTTTAATATAATTTTTTTTCAGATTTAGTTATTTATAACTTACACTGCCAAAAATTGTTTTCGGCCTCCGTTGTATTAAAAACCTTAGTAAAACGTTTTCTAATTTTCTTAAATTTAAAAAACAAATAGTTCAAATATCATTTTGGAAATATACTGTAACAGTTATGTTTTAAAATCTTTATATTTCCAATTTTAACTATACACATTAAAATTTTTTTTATAAAAATAAAGTAGTTTATAAGTATTTTACTTTTTTAATACTTACTTTAACAATCAATAGTAAAAAATACTTTCTATGTATTAACTTAAAAAAGAAAAACAAAAAAAAAAGCAAAACGATTATCTTTAATTTTTTCAGAACTTATTTATTATCATAAAAAAACAATTAACTTTTCAAAGAATATAGACAGAATAAAATTGTTTAAAGTTTAGTAAAAACATTTAACAAACCTTCTTAAACGAAATAATTACAATACTAGCTGAAACCTAAGTGAAATATTAATTTCGATATATCAAACAGTTTTGTAAATTTTTTCATTTAAATATTAAACCTTTTATTAAGTCTAAAAAAGGTGGTTATCGGTTTTCGTTGTTATAGACTTTTTTTTAAATTACAGATAAAATTTAGAATAAAATTACTACAAAAATAACTTGAAACTTAAAACTATCTAAATAATAATGTACCTGTTTAATTGTTATCTTGGCAAATAAAAATAAAAAAGTTTTGTTTGTTTAGTATTTACTGCAGTGGCAATGCAGTATTGCAAATAAAAAGGAAAACAGTAGTGCAAAACAGTATTTACTGCAGTGGAATAATGCTTACTATGGAATTAACTGATACATTAGAATATGCTTTTTTTGTATGTTTTAGATATATATATATATATATGTAGTTAATACTAGGTATTTTAGTTATGAAATAAATTAAGAACGACTAAACTTTTAACATTTTAAATCATTAATTCATGTTCTACAAAACGTTTAGAACAGCTATTATATTTTCTGCAAAGAATAAGACAGATTAGTTTGTTTTAGTTTTATAAGTATAAACGATGTAACATAATTTTAAATTAAATCTTTTTAGCGAGTTCAAGTACAGTTTGTTTAAAGTAAAATAGATTCAAAATTCAAAAAAATGTCCACAAAAGTGTTTAATAATTTATTTAAACCAATAAAGTGAATAACATGTCTTTCTTTGAAAAAATGGAAGTTTTAGATGAATTATTTTACAAAATGTACAGATGTAAAGATTATAATAAAGTAAATACTTTTTTTTTTTATAATATTTTTTTCTTTCATCTGAAAAATAGTAGTAATTTGATTATTAATAAACGGTAAAACCAATTATACTTGATTCATTTTGAAAATATTGTTAATACATTGAAAAAAATATTCTATAAATTAACGTTTACAAGTTTAATAATATTAAAATAGATTCTAGTAAAGAACTAGTTGTAAGTGATTTTTATAGTGTATACTTTCGATCAGAAGTATTTTTTTTAATTGTAAATAATAAATAGAAAATAATCCCTTATAAATATCAAACAAACAGGATTTTAATAAACTCAACTAAACTTACCTTTAAATATCTAAATAGACTTTTAAATCAAATTTTATTAAAGTATTTAAAAGAAACAGAAAGTTTTAAAATGCATAAGATACACATAGAAATTAAAACAAATTAACGTGTAAACAAACATTTTTGAACAAAAAAATTTGTGTTCAAAATGCGATTTCCATCTAAACTTGTAGATCAAGGGTCGGCAGGCAGTTGGTGGTCGCGGGCCAAATTTCAAGTTTACAAAGTCTTCGCGGGCCGCAGTTTTAATTTTAGTGACGTTTGAATAATCTTTTGGTTTTAGTTTTAGTCAGACTAGAGAAAAGTTTTAGCTATACATAATTTGACTATTTAATTTAAATTAAATAAAATTAGAATAAAATTTACATTGACTAATATACTTAAGTGTTAATAAACTATGTACTTTCATAACCACTTACTAAGTTAAATTTAAAACTTTTGTAATTTTACATACAACTTAACTCTCTATAAAAACCAAACTTGAAAGAAAATTTATTAGTTACTTTTATATATTTGTTATATTACCAACCCCTTTTTTCATATTTCTAAAAATATTAACTTCAAAAAAAAAATTTTGCGTGTTAAATAGTTTACATTCATTAAAAAGTTTAGTAATTCGTTATTTAATAAAATTAATACCTGTTTGTATTATAGAAAGCTAGAACAAATTCTTTAACATAATTAATTCAGAATAGTTAAATAAAATATCTTACTAGTAACTAGTCTTTTACATTGTTGTCACTTAAAAAGCAAAAATGTCTGAGTTCTATCAAACCAGCCTAAGTTCATTAAAAGTTTAAAAAACTAGTAAATCGTTGTAAATCAAGCTTAAGTACCTAGTAAAAATATCATCATCATTAAAAAGTACACAAAGTGTAAAAAACAAGAAAAAACTACAATTAGTAAACTACACTACAGTCATAAAAACTATTCTGGGAATTCTAAGATTTATTTAAAGTGTTTGAAATAAAAGTTTCACACACATCTGAGTTTTCAAGCTTTTAAAATAGCCTGTTTGTGTAGCAACCCAGTTAAAACAAAGTTCACAACATAAAGAAATAACGAAACTTATTTACAGTAAACAAATTACATGCCAAAAAAATATAAGTCAGCTGGAATGGACAATTAACTTTCTCAAACATTTTAAACAAAAGTATAAAACTTAGTTGAGTCATTAGCGAAGGGAAAAACCTCTTTTTTACAAAGCATTACAGCAATTCTTTATCTGCAATAACAAATTAAAAATAATAGTTGTAAAATAAAAGACAAGCAACAAAAAAACAAAAACGTTAGTTAGGAGTTATTGCGAGAAACGATAAAAAAACAAATCACCTAAGTCAGTTCCAACAAAGCACATGATTATCTTCAGTAACTACAGAATTATCAGAAAAAAAATGTTAAGGCAAGTTATAAAGTAGCAAAATTTATTATTAATAATAAGATAATGTTTATAATTGAAAACTTTTTTTAAGAATTTTTGTTGGCAGTAATGGAAAACTTTTGTTTATTTCTTCAATGACAACAAAAAGTCCTATTTAGGAAATGCATTGAGGTTATAAAGTCGCATAAATCAAATTATGACTTTAATCAATATGTTAAGATGAGAGCACTGATAGAAAAACTATTGCTCATCTGAGAATTTTTATTAGAGATGTTTTTTTAACTTTGACACTTTAGTATAATTTCTTCATTTAATGCAAGCACGAAGCACAACAATCGGTGAATATTTACAAGTAAAGGTGCAATGCACAAAAAGTTTTTAGAAGTACAATTCCTTCTTTTATTTTTAGTATAAAGTTTAATTAAAGTTTAAAAAGTGTCTTATAAAGTATATCAATATTAAAAAAACACTGTTAAGCTACTTTAGTATAATTTTAAATAAAGAAATGTTTATTTGCTAAATTTTTTATGTCAAATCGAAATTTTACTACTTTACATGTAAAAATTGTTTGAAACTCCAGGCTTCTTTAAAAATTCTCAAATTCAAATTTTTTTCCAAATTTTTTAAGCATAAATTTTCAAGTTCAAAGCTTGAACTTGCTATATTATAACATATATTATAACTGAAACTATCACTTCGGGTTGAGCAAAACTTAAATCATAAGTTTAATTTGCCACTCTTTTAAGCAAAAAAGCCAGCCTGAATTAACAAAAACATTCCTGGTATTTTTGTATACAAAAAAAAATTCTAGCCAACAACTTATAAAATGACTTAGTTGGCCTGAGATTTGAAGTCTTCAAATAGTGATAGTCTGAGTGTACGTCAATGTTTATAAACTATCCCTAAGTCTAGTTTATATTAAATAGGTAGCTCCAAAAAACAGCAAATGTGTGTATTGATATGCAAAGCATAAATGTTAACTTAGTTTGACAAAATCAATGTTTGAAAAATGAAAATGCATACCTAACAAAAACTATATTAGTTTATGTCATATATATTGTTTTAATTGTGTCTGTACAAATTTAGATATTACATGTAGAAAAAACAAACTTAGAAAATTATGCATAAACTAAACTTAAACTAACTAAAGTATTTTATAAAAAGTGGTTTAAAATATGAGCATTTTTTTACGTTGGTGTGCATATAAGTTAGTTAAAGTGCAAAGAAAACTTCTAAAAAATTAAAATGTGTCAAAACAAAACTTAAATAAACCTTTTTTTTTCTTATTACTATGTTATTTTAAATGTTTTTACACTAAAACATAACATTTACAAATAAAAAATATATAAAAGAAACTTAGGTAAAAAAATATTGGAAAGAATATCTAAGCTATAAAGAAATGACACTTTATTTAATTACTGTGCATTGCTTTTGTACAAAATGGAAAACATTTGCATTTAGTTTATTTGATAAATAAGTATAATATAACTAACTTATTAAATTCAAGCACTCTTTTTTCAGATAATTACTTGCTGTTGTAAAATAGAAGTTATTTTGAAACTAAGAAAAATATTCTGTTAGAGTGCTAATCTGTCTTTTTCACATTTTTAAATTAAAGTAGTAACTTCTTCTAATTATTTTTAAATGTTTATCAGAGCCTTAAAACCAAACTAAACAAATTAAATCGAATTACCGAAAAAAAAATTACTTGAAATATATTTTTGATCAGCGGGCCATTTTTACATGCTCGCGGGCCACAAAATTTTCTTTCGCGGGCCGCATTCCATTCAAAAAAATAACGTGCTCGCGGGCCGCAGATTTACCCTTCGCGGGCCGCAATTGGCCCGCGGGCCGCAGTTTGCCGACCCCTGTTGTAGATCTTAGGTCTCTTTGTTGAGTAAATACTTATGGCTGTGTTCAAAGTGCGTATTCATGAGGAAGCTTACTGTATTTAATGATATTTTTTTAGAATTTGTAAAGCGTTCTATGCTTAATGTGTAAATTTTAAAATCACTAACCTGGGTGACTAGTTAAAAAGAAGTACAATCCTTTACTAAGTTTAAGTCTGTAACAGTTATTTTCGAGATATATTAACAGATTTTTGTGAATAAGTATCACGTAGTAATTTATACTTATCCTTTTAAAACTAACTAATTCTTTAGTTAATAATTTCTCCTCATACAATAAATTACACAAGATACAAAATTTCAAAAACACTAAATATATTTCGAGCAATTCTCTTCAGTAGAGTACAAAGCTAACAAGTAGTAAGATTTTACAAATTTATATAGTAACCAAGTTATCAAGTAATCAAGAGATTAATAAAAGAAAAAAGCAATTAGTAACAGTTAAAATCAAATAAGTCCATTTACGTTATAGTTGGTCTACAGTAAAACTAAACTTAAATAAAATAAAAACAATCCTTTTAAAATATTATTAAAATAAAGAAACAGTATAGTCAAAATATTTTTGCTTACATAAAACAGGTTTCCTTAACAAAATACAAATGGGTTCTAATTTAATCAAATCTAAAACATTACTACAAGTTTTATTAATTATAAATCTATTTATATTATAACTGTTTGCAAAAGTTGGATTATTAACTAAATGTTCTGCTATAAATGAACGTTTAGATGCGTTTAAAGCCTTGACTGGTATATCATCTTTTTTGTGTGCAAAGCAAAAATTCTCTACACTTTTTGGTACATGCTGTTTAATTCTTTTCCTCAGATGTCCTGTCGTTAATCCAACTTGCTGATATAACTTGCTGATATAATTTCTGATCAGTCTAAATAAAATTTCAAAACATGTTAAGGTAAGTTTAATGCATACATTTATGTATAATTGTTATATTAAAAATGTATGTATAATTAATAGTTTAGCAGTTTAATGATCGATAATTATTATTTAATAAAATTGATTTTTTACAAATTACTTCTTAAAAAGATAAAATACATGATTAGTTTTTTTCTATACTAAACTTTTTAATAAAAGACAATTACTTCGATAAATTTAAAAGTATAAAGCCGTAACACTTAATTTAATGATCTACTGAATAGTCAGAAACTCAAGCTAACCGAAATTTAGAATTATAAAGCAATAGGAGCAATAATTGTGATCTACTGCATCATTTTTTTTCTTTAAATTCAAAACCTCGTAGGTGCTAGATGCAAATGTATTAAACATTTCAAAAAAATGAAAACTAGACTAATGATTTTAATTTTGTTATTGTTTATTACTTTTATTATTTTCTAGCTAACAATTTTTGGCATTTTGTTTTTCAATTCAATCAATTTTGTTAAAGAACATTAAATAAAGAATGACTATGAATCAAACAATAAACATCTTTTTATCGATTCAATTAAGAAGTATCTATGCCTATAAGGTGCAAGCTAAAAGAATAAATTTGAATTTATCCTTAAACATTGTTGTAGTTTTAGTAACAACAAAAAAACAGGGTGGCTATAGGCTTTTTAACTTTTGTAGGAAAAGCTTCACTTATTTGTTAAAAAGTATACAGTAATTTTTATAAAACACTTTATAAAATAAAATAAGTGTTTAGTATTTTTAAACAACATTTGTTTATTATAATATTAACATATTTAAGTATTGACAAAATTATTAATCATACTTATTCCAGTTAAAATATTCATTGTATAAACGAAAATGAAAATATATCAGTGAAAGTTTAATTTTTTTTTTCTAATTTTAAGCTCTTATTCTTATAGTTTTAACTAAAAACTTGTAATGTCATTTTACCTATAAACTATTTTTAATGTCTATTATGATGATTCACGTTTTTTTTAAATTAAAAACTTTATTTTTTCTTACAATAAGGTATCTTTAGTAAATTATTTAATTGAATTTTAAGTTTAAGTGTCAAATTATTCGATAAACTTTGAAATTATACTATGACTAAAGTTCATGAGATTAACATTGGTAGTATTAAAATATCTTTATAAGGTAAAGTAACATTTTTTATTCATTTGCCAAGTTTAAATAAATTCTTAAAATATAACTTTTTTTATTTAATTATCAAATACTTGAAGTAGTATAATCAGTTTATTATGAATTTTAAGATCTAAAAACTAGAAAATATTGTGCTCGAAAGCGTGTGGAAATTCTTAAGTAAAACTTAAATTTCAAAAGCATTAATTTAAAGTAAGAAAACTTTATTCGAAGTAGATTTATTTTCTTCATTTAGATTACTGTAATTTAACATTATTTGAATTCTAAAGTAAACTTGAAGTCATTAAAAACAAGTAAACTAGCATTTTATATGTAAAATCTTATGCAAATTAGTGCAGGGTTTCATTATTTAAGTAGGTTCTCTTTAGTTATAAATTTTTATAGATCATAGTTACTTAGAATTCAGAAAAACTGACTGTTGTTTTCAAGGTGTTCCAAATATGCTTGTGCTCTTTTTTTATCTTATGTTTACATTTGTTAGTTCAATATCTACATTTATAAAATCAATAAGAAAAATATATACTATCATGTGTAACGTTTCTGAATCAAATACATTTTTAATAACTTATTTTTATATTCATTTAGTCCTGGACATTTGTCTTGGAAAATTGTCTTCGACAAGACATTAAACTGTATCCTTGGTGTATGACTTGATAACCGGAAGGTTTTTACGTACACTAAGTCCTTGGGCAAAATTTTTTGAGCGCTTTTTGTCGTTCAATCAATAATATTCAGGTGTAGCACAACTTTTAGGATGCTGCGTTAGGAGAAAAAAATTTAAATTGTTAAAGCTTTAACAACATGGGTCAATTAATTTTTGTAAAAGTATACAGTTTTGTTGACTTGTTTATGTTTGATGATTTACTTAAAACTGCACAAAACAAGATTTTTTTTGTTTACTTAGTTTTTTTCATTACAGAAACTTTTTTTATAAGTTTATTTATTTCATAAGAAAAGCTTGAATCATACTATTGTTAATTGTTTGATTTCAGATCTTGATCTAAGCAAAACAGCCGGATCTAGTACATCAACGGTTGTAGTATATATTGATGTTTTTTTAAATTAAACAGTTTTCACGGGCAAACTCATTCGCAATGCTATTTTCGTTTTTATTTAATTTAGTTTGGCCTCTAGTATATTAAATTTTTTTTAATAATTAGAAAATATTATTCCCAGCATAGTAAATATGAAAGTAGTGAGCACGCGGGGAAAGTCTCAACCAATCAGCTTTGAAAAATCTCTTTTCACATCATACTGTGATGACGGTGGAATGACCATGCCTGAAACTATTCCAAAAAGTTTTAACAATTTTTACTTACATAAATTTATCTCTATAATATATACTTAAAAACATAAAATATAAACTTGTTAAAATTTTTTTAACTACTTTTATGTTTAACATCCTACCTAAATTTGTATAATATTATAAAACGTATTTTCTGTAAGTCGAACAAAGTAAATTTATCAAATACCTAAATACAATACTCTAATTTTGAGTATTTATCAAATTATAAAAACAAACATCTTAATTAGTTTTCTATAGTAGAGGTTTTCACGATTTGCATCTAGGCACATTAGTGTGCACAGAAACTATTTTACTCTACAGAAAGTTTATTTTGTAAATACATGTATATTTAATGACGTTTGTTTTGTCATTTTATGTTATAAAGAGGTAAATACAACATAAAGTAACGGTTTTTTTTTTGTCTTATCGATATATTAAGATAGTAGAAACATAAAAGCTAGTTTTTAATGAAAAAAAGAACACTCAATTTTTTTCCTTCCAATATATTTCGTCAAATTCTCTTTAGGGAAATTACAATTGAAACAATACAATAAAACACAACAAGTATATATACAAAAATTTTACAAATTAATTAACTGATCAGTTAAGTAAACGTAAAGGTAATCAATAAAATGTAATCAAACAAAAATTTAAAAATCAACACAAAATGGTCTTTACTAAATAAGGCTAAGGTGTAGTCAAATTCTTTCTTATTACATAAATTTGGTTTGTTTAAATGTATTAAAGTGGCTTCAAGTCTAATTAATTCCAATGTATTTGAACATTGTCGCATTACACTGAAATTAGCTAATACAAACTTTTTTTCACAACTTGGATTATTCACAAGGTGTTCTGCTATCGCAGATTTTTTTATTGCATTTTTGACTGCAACACTCTTTTCGTCTTTTTTGTCTTTAATTATGCGGTGAATTCTAGGATTCTATTCATGTCAAAACCAATACTTCAACGTTCGGAAAAAGACCTAATGACACCTCAAGAAAAAAGTCTTGTAGTTTACAAGTTTGAATGCTGATGTGACAGCAGCTACATTGGTCAAATTTCTCGACACGTCACAACTAGAATAAAGAAACATGTTCCCAAGTGTATCAATTCGTATATTAAAGACAAAAAAGACGAAAAGAGTGTTGCAGTCAAAAATGCAATAAAAAAATCTGCGATAGCAGAACACCTTGTGAATAATCCAAGTTGTGGAAAAAAGTTTGCATAATCTAATTTCAGTGTAATTCGACAATGTTCAAATACATTGGAATTAATTAGACTTGAAGCCACTTTAATACATTTAAACAAACCAAATTTATGTAATAAGAAAGAATTTGACTAAACCTTAGCCTTATATAGTTAAGACCATTTTGTGTTAATTTTTTAAGTTTTTGTTGATTACATTTTTGTTGATTACATTAACGTTTACTTAATTGATCAGTTAATTAATTTGTAAAATTTTTGTATATATACTTGTTGTGTTTTATTGTATTGTTTCAATAGTAATTTCCCTGAAGAGAACTTGACGAAATATATTGGAAAAAAAAATTTGAGTGTTCTTTTATTCATTAAAAATTATAAAATAAAGTCTGATATTTAAGTTACTAAAAATTAGTTGTTTTATTTATTTTTATTTTTCATAGTCAACTGTGCATATAGTATTTTTTTCCTGTTTTGTTTAAATATTATCATAATAGTATTAGCATTTTAAGTTGATGATAAACTTTTATTATAAATAGTTTCTTCTGAAGACCTTTTACTGTGGAAAGGTTTATCTTATACTGAAGTAGTCAAAAAGGTACTCAACTTGTTCATAGATGAAACTGAAATAGACCTAGAAAAGCAAAATGGTAGTTTTAATTAAAAGATAATTACAATTTTACAATGTTAAAATTAAACATGTAAAAGTTTAAAAAAAAATTCAAAATTCAAAATCGAAAACTAGACTTTTTAAAACTATTCAGAGTAGTGTAGCTTAAAGTTCATTATAGTCCTATAAAATAATTAAAAGCTTTAAATCTGGCTAAATATAAAATAAATTACCAAAATAATATTTTTTACAAGTCTGTTTTTTAATACACCACCATCCAAAATTTGAGATTTATTTTTGGAAAAAAAAGAACGCCAATAAGTTAAACTTAAAAGTTAATTAAAATAATGTTCTGATAATAATAAAATTATACAAACAATATAGAATATTTTTAGCTGAGAAGTAGTAGAAGTTATTTTAAAAGTTTAAGCGTGAAACTTTGTAAAAGAAGATTGAAGAACTTAAGTTTCTTCACTCAATAATTTAAGTATTAAACTTTGAAGAAAAACTGAGCGATATTTTCCTACTTTACATCAGAGTTTTCAAAACTCATTATCATAATCGCCGAATTAGCAGAAAATTAAAACAACAATTGTTCTTTTTTTAGATATCAATCCTTTATTCTGCCATTTAATTTCGATATCGCCAACATGGGAACCGCTCAACCCGTAATCAATTCCCACTCGCAATCGGAGAACCGCTTTTCGACCAATGGTAAGGGTTAGGGGTAACAGTGATAGTAAAAGTTAAAAAAAAAGTAAAAAAAAGCAAAAAAAAAAAAAATAATTAAAAAAAAGAGTTGGTTTTGTGCGGGTGGGAACTGTAAGTATACTCGCCAACATATATTATCACAAATCTTAGTTTAGATAAATGAACTAATTTTACATATATACACAATCGATATATAATGTGTTAAATAAATAAAAAAATTTATTTAAAATATTGCAAAATAGTTTTGTTATGTTTTTAGGATATACCTTTAATTTATTTTTGAGAATTTTTGGCACATGCTGATCAATTCTTAAATGAAGCGCTTTAGACAACTTTCCAAAGTCATACTCTCCACAGTGGCAATTAAACTTATGTTTGAATATTAATTAAAATTATAATTTATACTTTATAATAAGGGTTTATTAGTGTACTGACTCGTTAATAATAGTTACAGCGCGAAAATTCTGGCTTACTTTATCATATATTTTCTCAGTGAACCTCTCAGAAACATTACCAATTCTTCTTTTTGTTAAATTGTTATATCTAATTGCGTTTTATAGTAATATTAAGTTTAGTAAAGCGCGAGTAGTTTTTGGCCAGTCTAGATTTAGCTTTGTAATAATATCATATCCTGAAAAAAAAGTTGTGTTCGCCTCGTATTTTTTGTACGAAGGCGACTGTTTGTTTTATGAACTTGTGAATTGAAGTAGTTATTTTCATAGTTTGCTATGTTTTGTTAATGTGTTATCGCAGTTTATATTCATTATAATACAGCTTATTTCTAGACTAGATTTCTTTATATACAATCAGTTAAGCATTCTAACAATCTAACTATTTAATTAGGCTAAGCATTAAATTATAGTCTAAGTTTAAGTTCGCAATTCATTAAGTCGACTTAGCTAAATAACCTAGCTAAGTCATTTCTAAACATTTAAATAACTTCACCGATACTATTACGACGCGCTAGGAGTCAGATAATAACCAGAGTCGCGTATAAGTAACACTATTATAAACGTCGGTCGATTGTTAAACGTGGTAATTTTCTTTAAAAAAAAATGCAGGCCGCACTGCATATAATAAAGTCTTCCGTAGGCCGCAGCTGTTAAAAATAATTGTAGTTATCAATTAAAAAAATATTTTAAAACAAAATTCGATAAAAGAAGCAAAAAAAAAAGCACTAGAAACTAATAAATATTAACTCAAGTGCATAATTGTAAATTCATATAGCAATTTTTTTTTTCAAAGAGGTATGTAAACCTGGAAAGTACACAGTAGGCCGCAAATTTTTGGTTTTTGGGCTTTTTTTAGCCCGTGCACTGCAGTTTGCCCACCTCTGGTTTTCAATATACTTTAGGTTTGTATTATCTATCTAGATCAGGGTTTCCCAAACTCATTTACTAAATCGCCCCCTTTTCAGAAATTAAAAAAAAAATCGCCCCCATGATTTTATAAAGTATTTTTTTTGGTTACACACTTTTGAGCCGAAAAAGTTGTGTTCGAAAAGTAATTTAGTCTGGTACTTCTTATGCATGCACTTTTAGGCTGTGTTCGAAGTCGTTTACAGGGCTTGAGAAAATAATTTACAACTATTTTCTTATAAGCCCAATAAAGTTTATTAAAATATTAAACTATTAAAAAGCCTTGTATATTCTGTAACCAATTCTGTTTAAATGTCAATTGTTTTGAACTAATATAACTTTTAGGCTAGTGGTGGACAACTTTTGTTGGCAGCAAGTCATATTTACTAATAAATGCTTTCTAGTGTCGACTTGTTAAAATAATGTACTTGCAACCTGCACAACTCGAAAAACTAACATATAAGAAAATTAAAAAACTCGAGCAAAATTGTAATAAAATGATTCAGTATTATTGTGACCTAGGACAGTGTTCGGCACGCTATTTCGAATCCGTAAACCCTAAATCTCAAAATTAAAATTCTGTGCACCCCGATTTGCATTCTTTAGCGCCGCTAGTGTTTAAGAATATGTATTTTAATCGTTTTTTTTTTTTGCTGATAATTCGGTAACACCCACTTAATTTTTACACGCTAACTTTAAATTTACCAGTTTACCCCATCCATTTCAATAAACTTTTAATATCGATGAAATAATTTTTACAAAAATACTTTACTTGTATTACCCAGGTCTAAAATACTTACTAAAATATTTTTAATTTAGCAAAACGCTTTTAAACAATAAAAGTTAATAAAATTAACACTCTATAGAACACTAACCGTTTTATTTTGTTTTAAGAATCTATGAGGTTCGCTCACTTCGGTTTTTCTTTGGGCGGCTAAGGGTGGAAGAATTTTTACATAATGTAACAGAATAGAACTAGGAGAGTACAAAAATGGTCGTTTTATTAACAACAAAATGGTCAATTAGATATCAAGGTTAAATATGTCTTAAATGTAGAAAGATTTAAAAAAAAACTTTAATTCAGTTTCTGCACTAAAAATAAGTTATGTACCCCAAAATAAGTTTCATGCACCCAAAAAGTCTTGTGCACTCTAAAAGAAATTTCATGTACACTAGTGTGCACCAGTGTACACCAAGCCGACGACTGATTTAAGAAGTACTATTGTGAACATTTTTTACACACAAGCCTTCCTGTGCTATGCGTTTCCATTAGTTGGGAGAACGCTAGTTCTTCGTATGTTGTATTATCAACTATTAAACGCACGCAAGCAAGCATAAGACATTTATTTCCCAGCTAAGTGGACTCGTCAACCTGCATCGAAAAAAAATTATCGCACATCATTTGATCTAACTTTTGTTCAACATATTCTGACATTTCATCTGTACGTCTTCTCACAGTGTTGTTGCTTAGAAGAATCGAACGTAAAACATTACTGATGTTTTTACAAGGAATTATTTTTACCAGAACTGTTTTTAAGACAGGAATAAACGTTTTTCCCCAATGGTGTGAGGCAATCTTCAAAACTTTGTGTAGATTTCTTGAATATGTTTGTGATTTTGCACTGTTTTGTTTTCTCATGTAGATGTTTTCTAAAAAACTTTACATTTTTATTCACATGTTCTGAATGAAATCTTTTAAGATGATCTTTGATCTGTGATGGTTTCATAGCTTCAGTACAGAATATTTCGCATATTAGGCATAAAGGTTGAGTTCTGTTACTTTCATTCTCAATAAAACCATGTTGTAATTAATATTCTTTGTAATATCTAACTTTTTTGGATTTAGTAGCCATTATTAACAAAATATATGCTATAAATTACATTTAATGATCTCAACTTTACAACTAAACTTTAAAAATTGTTTAAATAATAAATGTCTGCTGATATCTTTGAAATCAGTATAAGTTTCAACATTTATCTTTCATGAAAATAATTGATTTAGTGTTACCATAATTTTTTTTTTAACTATCTGCAGCTTTTGTGAATTTTAAGTTAAATTAAATCTTAAATTAGATTTAGATGTCTTTCGAAAAATGACAGAATCAATATTAACAGACTGATACTCGAGTAAGATTTTAAAAAAGTGTTTTTTACACTTGCATTCTAATTAAAAACGTTCAAAGAAATAATACTTGGTAAACTGCCATTAACGAATGATTGTGCATTATAGAATTAAAACTGTAGTTGCTTAAATGAGTTACAATATAGCTTGATATAGTTTAAATTCATTAAGGTTAAACAGTCAAAATAAATACAATAAACAATTGAAGTTTATAAAATCTAAGCATTATTTTCAAATATATACAAAAAAATAAATAAAATAAAACAGGACTGTCATTTGTTTAACGAAATAATAAACATTTACTAAACTTTTTTATTAATTTCTAATTAACTTATTTAAAAAAACTTAAAGTTAACAATAAAAGCACTTGCAGACTCTGACAATCAGGACTAACTGCTACAATTAACCTTTGAATTAGAATATTTCCAAAACTATTAAGAAATAAATTTATTTTCTGAAACTAAATATGCACTTATGTATAGAATTGTGCATAAAAATAATTTTGTATTGAACAACAATATATTTATTAATAAAAACGTTAGGGTTGTGAATAATATTTAAAAACTTTTAATAATAAACGTCTTCTGATATGTATTAAATCAATCTATATTATAACAGTCAGCTTTCAAGTAAATCAAAACTTAAGTTTGAAGCATTAACTTTTTAAATTGGTTAGTTAAATTCAGGTTTTGTTGATTTTAAGTTATCCTAAATCTAAAATTAGATTTAGGAAATTTTGGAAAAGTAAAAGAATCAACAGTAAAATATACTTGAAGGTTTCCCATCAAAATTATCAAAAACTAACTTTGGAAAAAAAAAAAATTAGTGAAAAATCATGAAACATTTTTGTCAAAAATAAAAACAATCTGTAATATTTTCTTATTTTTGTTCTAGTTTTTAAACTCTGCTTTTTTTCAATTAAGCTCTAAAATATAAATTAATCTATAAAAAATTATGTTATGTATTGTACATATCATAAAAATTGGCCCAAAACTAAAAATAAAAAGTTGAATACAGAGAAATTAATTATTTTTTCAACTTTATCTAGGGAAATCTAGTGTTTTTTGGAAAATTGTAAAAATCTCGCAAATTCTAAAAAGTACGAACTCTGTACTTGATTTAGAAGGACCTAGATGGACTTTTTTTTGTTTAAGTTTTACCTCAGGTTCAAATATTTAATAGCAAGCTAAAATTAGTAAAATAGCGAGATAAAAAGTAAAACTTTTATGACTGCTAAAACTTTAAAATCGCCCCCCTTTAGCCCCCTTACTAGTTTTCGCCCACCCTTTCGCCCCTTAACTAGTTATCGCCCCCCGATTTACTAAAATCGCCCCCAGGGGGGCGATATCGCCCACTTTGGGAAGCCCTGATCTAGATGTTAAACTAACGAATCTTTATTAAAAGTTTTTTTTAATTAAACTTTAAGTTATACAATGTGTTGTTTTTATTGTTTTACTTACTTTATGCACCGAAAAAAAATGAAGTTCTTATAAAAAAAATTATTTTTAAAGAAATCGTCGAAGAAGCTTTCAAAAATTTCGATATTGAAGATGTAGTCCAAGTTAAAAAGTTAGATGGAGGACTAAATGTTTTGGAGCTATGGCACGGTGAGACTATGGCTTTCAAGGACCTAGCTATGAGTGTGACTGCACAACTGATCAGTTATTTTCTAGAGAAGAAAAACTCAAAAATGACTTGTGTTATAAGTATGTGCCTAGTCTAAAGATTTCTACTTTTTTTTCGCAAAAAGTCAGCAAATATAAAACTAAAAGTAACTTAATTTTTTTTTTTATCTATTTTTTAACGTTTGTTCGTTTAACTTAGTCTTTTCTAAGTATTTTTAAATTCAATAACTAACGTTTTTATATTTCTATACTTTTGTCTTTTAGCAAAACTAACTGTTAGAATTTGTTTAGATTCTTATAACTTGTAGAAAGCTCATTTTTATTAATCTTTAAGTACAACTTAAATTTAAACTTTGTAGTTTATATAATCAATGTCCTAGCGAGACAATACAGAAAAGCTTACCTGCGATGTAGGAATATATAACTTAAAAGTTTAATTTGAACTTAAAACTTTTTTCCTACACCCAGGTTGTATGACTAAACTTTTTGAGCGCTTTTATTGTTCAATAAACATACATAAGGGGATCCAACTTTTATTTTTACAAAAATATTAGCTTTTATTTAAATGATTAGAGTATATACTGAAATATACTTTTTATAGATTTAAAATTTTTAATTAACTTCTAAAATATAATAATTTTTTTTAGGCATCTAGTTCAACCGTAAGAAAAAAAATCAAGGCCGACTTTGTCGGAATTTTGAAAAACTCACTGAAAATTTCTTTCCACTTCTATTTTAAAGAGTTTTTTCCTTAATGTTCTGAACAACTTGAAAAAAATCAGATTTTTCAAAGTTTAAAATATATATGTATTGTAAAAAAAAGTTTTTTTTGTTGGCTTTAAATTTTTTTATAATTTAAGTAAAAAAAAGTTTTTTTTGTTGGCTTTAAACTTTTTTATAATTTAAGAAAAAAAAAAGTTGTTTATTATATTTTGTTTGAAATTATTAGAAAATGAAAGCTTGAAACAATTGATCAATATAAATATATTTTAATTAGTTTTTTTATAAATAAATTTTTAGTTAAGTAGTATATTTTCGCCTTTTTACTTTGCGCGTCCTATGAAAAAAACCTCTTGAACTCTCTATCTTTGAATACTTATATCTGAAGTTTTACTTTGAATTTAGAAAATAAGCTAAAACAACTGGTAGCTAAGTTTTTTTTTTACAAAAATAAGAAAACTTAAAAAAAACTCCTTAATTAATAACTTTACGGTTCAAATTTTTGTAAAGTCTACATAAAAACAATTAGATTTATAACAGTTTATTCAATGACAAAAAAAAGACGCTCAAAATACTTTGTCCTAGGACCTGGTGCACATTTTTTTGTTTCGATAACTTTTAAATTTAAAAATTGTTTGTTCAAAAATATTTTAGCTCTAAATATCCTAATATTAAAATAGAGCATTGTTAAAATAAAATAATAGCTACAAACAACATTGTTAATTAGTAAACCTAGTAAATAGTGTATATCTCATAAATATCTTTTTCCAACCTTTAGTATTACTATTAATTATAACAATAATGTTAAACTTCAATTTTTTATGAAAAGTAAAATAAAGAAGACATAGACTAATTTGTTAATTTATTGCAAGAAATTTAAATGTAGTAAAGAGAATTTAAAAAAAACTTTACGAGTTTTTACATGACTTGCTCAATAAACTTTTACTTTGCAGTAACTAGTGGTGATACAGGAAGCAGCGCTTTGTATTCAATGCAATCGGCAGCCAATGTTTCAACGGTTGTCATGTATCCTCACAACATGATAAGTGAAGTTCAGAAACTAATGATGACAACTGTTCAAGATCCAACAGCACATGTTTTTGCAGGTTACATTTATATTGTTATTTTAGTTTTTCTACTTAAAAGCCTAGCTCAAATATCATTTGGCTTCATGTTTGTGAGCAATTCTAAATTCGAATTTAAAACAAATCCGGTATAAATAAGGCTTCTTTAAGTTAAGCAAACCTTAAACGTATACTTTGTTCACTTCTTTTGATAAGATTATGCTCATAAAAATAAAAATTAAATAAACCCCATTTTTTAAACTGCTAGATATATAAAAACGCCGACAAGTATTCACGAACTGTTTATCTTGTTTATTTAAATTGATTAACTTATATTTTTTATTTAAATATTTAAAATTAAATCTAATTATGTGTTAATAAAGGAACATAGCAAAGCAAGTTCGCGGGAATATATAAGAAAAAAATAATTTCACATTACTTTTTCTTTAATGAACTGAAATATGTTTTTGTTTGTCAAGAGAGTTAACACACTTCAACGGAGTTATTCAGATCCAATTGATACTCAAACTTCTTTTTTATTTAGCTAGTTTTTATAAAAATATCACAATGCTTATTGACTAGATTAAAATAACTTTTTATTGATAGTTAACTTTAATAGAGACACTCGAAATAAAGCTTGGTTTTTAGTTATATAGGTAAATTTAATTTTTAATTGGTACTTTTGTTTGTTGGTGAATATATTTAAAACATTTTATAAATACTATAAAGCTTTGGAAATATTTTTCTTATAGAAAAAAAAGTAGTTTTAAGCGTTAGATTACTATGAAGAGTAATGTTCTATTTAACAAATAAAAAATTAGTCTAAATTTTATTGATAGAGTACAGTATTAAGTTTTAATACACTCCTGACTATCTAACAACACCCACACAACTTCGAATTTTAAATAACAACATTTTTAAATCCATAGATGTTCTTAATCTTTATCTGAATTTATTTGTTTTCTTTTTCTAATACAGTTGAAAACGGGAGCTGATCATTTTAAACCTGCGATCATTTCTAACCCGATCATTGCTACCCCAACTATTTTTAGCCCTATCATTTCTTACCCGATTACCTCTGACCAGTGGTAACGCGTGGTCTTTTTGTTAGGGGTGCTGCAGATTGACATTGTCAAATTTAAAAAATCCCCTTGTTTGAAACATTTAGATTAAAACTTTAAAGGTATTGTGAAGAAATAGCTAAATTTTCATAAAAAAAAGTTGAACATGTTTTTTTAATTAAATAATAAAAAAAATATAAAAAAAACACATACTCATACCTTTGTATATTACCACCCTTTCCTAACAACTATAGCTATTTTTATTTTTATTTATGTCCATGTAAGTTTCTGTATTTGCAAAATTATAAATTTACTAATTTAATTTTATAACTTGTCTAACTAATAATTAAAAAAAAACATGCAAGTAACTTAATAAACGAGGTTGCCCATGCTCAAGTTTTTCCTGCTCGAGTTTTTCCTGCTCAAGTTTTCCCTGCTTGAATTGCTCCTGCTCGAGTTGTCCCTGATCGAGTATTCCATGCTTGAATTGCTCCTGCTCGAGTTTTCCCTACTCGAGTATTTCCTGCTCGAGTTGCCCCAGCTCGAGTTGTTCCTGCTTGAGTTGCCACTGCTTGAATTACCTCTTCTTGAGTACTCCCTCCTCGAGTTTCTTCTGCTCGAATTCACCTTGTCTTATTGTTCTCGCATTGTAGTAAATTTAAAACAACAATCATGATTAAATGTACATGGTGCTGAAAGTTCATGCAGCACCAGAATTCAACTTTTAAAAATTGTTTGTATTGAAAACTTGTAAACAGTTAAGATGAAGCTGACACAGAATTGAGCTTGCAGCTCTAATTTTAAGAACATTTTGAACATCAAATATAAAAACTTTAAAAAACTAATTTAGCAGAGAAATTAACGACGTTCATGTACACATTTGGCTGTACTTTTTGTACAACTTCATGATAACATAACTTTCTTACTTTTTAAGCTAACATAAATAAAGATATATAATTTTAAAGCTTAATTCCTTAGCTTTGAAATAAAGTTACTTTGACGTAGTTTGGGGTTGTACAGCTGAATCAGGGGTCATTTAAAGCAGCGTGTTTAAAGGCTTAAACTCTAAAAAAAAGCATAATTTTTTGTTTTTTAGGTGGAGCTACAGCTCCAGCGTTCCGCCCCTGCTTCTAACCCTGACCTGATTATATCTACTTGTATCAGAAAAAAAAAGTCTGTGCAAGTCGTAGAAAAATTTGTGCAAGTTTTGAAGCTTAAAGTTAAAACTTACCGGCTATTGATATAGTAATAAATTAGTCAACAGCTATATAAAGCTTGCGCTAGACTTACATCATAGCTTATAGACTGTGGTATAAAGATCTTTGTATCTGAATATTATATTTGTAACAGTTTAATCTTTTAAATTTACTTGCATTAAAAATATATTCTAGTTACGTAAATGACAATAGTATATAACTTAAATATAGTTATAACAGCTTACTTTAAGAATTCAACACTGCAGAATTTAAAAAGAATTAAAATAAACTAATATTATTTATTTAATCAAACAAAAGTTTAGTTTAAGCAGATCGATATGAAAAAAAAAATCATAATAACGAAATTAATTTGAAATTAAAATAAGTTGAAATAAAATTATTTTATTTTTAAATATTGAGATTTTAACCTTCTTAGTGTTTGCTAAACGACGTGTCAAAGGGGTTTTTTCAATCAAGGGTTAGGATTAGTTATTTATTTTTATTTTGGTTAGTTATAAGTTCTACTTTTTTTTACAGATAGATTTAGTTTTATTTCTTTATTAACAGGTGAATTTTTGTTGATAAATTTAAAGATAGGGCAGGTGGAATAACATATGATTAGCTAAAACTCACTCACTTGACTTTCAGAAAACGTTTATCGTTGCAGAGGGGAGAGTGTGTTCTCTGATGTTTTTCTACCTAAAAAAATTATATGTATTTCAGGAGAAAAAATTTGAGTTTTTAAATACTATATTAAAGAGATACACATTGTAAATTTACAATTGTAAACTATAAAAACATTAAGTTTTGGTTTAGAAAAAGTAAACTATATTTTAATACAAGAATAACTTTATTAAGACTAGTTAGTTTTTAAACAAATACAGTTTAAAATAAATCTAAAAAGCAATGAATTTTTACTGATCGGGTTAGAAATGATCAGGTTAGATATGATCAGGTTAGATATGATCAAGTTAAATATTATCGGCTCAGAAATAATCGTCTTAGAAATAATCATGTTAGAAGTGATCAGGTTAGAAATGATTTGGTTAGATATGATCGGGTTAAAATGATTGCTGGTTAGAAATGATAGTAAACTGTTAAAAACTTGCTTAGTTTTAAAGCTTTATGAAGTGACCATAATTATCAGTTCCCTATAGTTAATCTAATACACTCTTTTTGAAGTACAAGTAAGATTTAAAAAAAAACAGTTGAAGGAGAACTTGAAGAGATGGAAGTATTTTTTCAGCAGATGATTGAAGACTCTAAGTTTGTTGAAGAACATTCTATAGCCACACTTAATTCTTTGAATTGGTGCCGAATCATGGTACAAGTAAGAGTTAATATAGTGTTTATTGAAAAAAAAACTAGCTTCTTTTTAAGCTACTGTTTTAATTAAAAAAATTAAAACTACTTTATCCTAAAATTCTTTTCAATGTTTGCTGTAAATATTTTAAACTAAGTTAGTTTAATATTAGGTGGCACATCATATTTATGGTTATTTACAAACGACAACGAAAATCGGAAACATGGTTAATAACATCATACCTAACGGTGCATGTGGTAATTTGTCAGGTTATTAGTGTTTTTAAACTTGATAAGTATTTGTGATTTGTTTTTATAATTTATTATTTAGAATAGTTTAATATGCGTTATTGGAAAATATCAACAGTAGTTTTATTTGTAATAGCTAACTTTTTTTTGACAACTTTAGCAACATATATCTTTGTCACAACTTTTAATTAATATTTTTATAAACAAAAAAGCTAATCTTATTTGTTTGTATCTATTTGAAACTAAAGCTAATACATTAAGATATATTCAAATATTTAACACGAGTAATGATTTTATCAACTATTTTGTTAGTTATTATCGACTTATAATTTTTACAGTTAAGTATTTTCTTATTACTTTTTTAATAAAAACTAAGCTCACTAGTCAAATGTTAATGTTCTCTGTCTAAACAAATATTTGATGGGTACACAACAACTACATTTCAAACATTTTAATTTCTGATACTTTGAGTTAATGTATTTTTTTCAGTTATCTTACTTATAGTTTCTACTAATTAGACTTTTTGGTATATTTTTAATACTTTTAGTTTTTGGCCAATATCTATTTCGGCCATCATCATTTGCTTTTGTTTTTGGAAAACGAGTCAAAAAGCCACTTTTGCACGTAGTATCATTTTTGCAAAGGTGTTACTTTTATAGGAGTTAATACTTTTGAACGAGTGTCATTTTTATACGATGGACTTTTGTAAAACTAAAATAAAAAAATCTAGGGAAATTTTACTATTATTTTTTTAATTAAATTAAATTAATAAATAAAATTTAATAATTTTTTTTCAATCTCCTCCTACATTTTTCAAGCAATCTTCTACAAACTTTTACAGTGTAATCTTTATACATTAAAAAAAAAGTTACTTCGGACTTAAAAAAATTCAAGTAAAAATTTATTTTTTTTTGTCATAAAATTTTTTTTTGAATCTTTTAATTCTAAGTACCGTTTTTTCTTATAACATAAGGAACATTTCCTAAAAATTTGAAGAAGATTGCTTAAAAAATGAAGGAGAAGATAGATTTTTAGTGAATTTTAAAATTTCCGAGAAAATTGACCCGAAACATTTGCAGTCCATACGTTTGTATCAGAAACTTTTTACAAAATACAAAATATCTCAAAAGTTAAATTATATTTTTGAATTCTTTAAAAACTGGTTTGTAGTTTGTACTTAAAGCTTTCATATAAAAGCTAAGGTTAATTTAAAAAAAAAAAACTGTTGGACACACCCCCCCCCCCCCCTTAAGGCCTTAATACTTTTTAACGGGTGTCACTTGTACACTTTTATACGGTTGAATTTTGTGAAACTAAAGTAAAAAAGTCTAGGGAAACTTTTAAAAATATTTATAAAAAAATATAACTAACCTAAATTTCTAGTGTAATAAAAACAAACTTTATGAAAATTAAACAATTAATAATATAAATATATAATCAGACTAAAATTGCAATGCAATTAAATTTGACGTAATTAAAAATTAAAAATGTGTTAATTAAATGAAAGTTTGAAATATAAACACAATGACATTTGTGTTAAAAAACAATTTAACGACATTTAGCTCAAGCTAAGTTTACTTAAAACTAATTAAAGTATATTTATAAGTAAAATAAAAACAAAACTTAATTTATGTTTAAAAAAAAAAAAATTACACATATTTCGGGGAAAACGTTTTGGGCTTTCTGCAAATAAATTGCATGTATTAAACCAAACTTTATTTTCTATTTCAATTTTTCATGTTATTTTCAATAAAAAAAAAAAAATTCATTAATTTTTCGTATGTATAGGTAAGGTTAGTTAGGGATAAGAGTAAAGATTAATAAAAAAAATATGAAACAAAAAATAAATTATATGTGCAAAATTTTTGTAGGGTTTTAAAGCTACTTATAATATGTTATTAAATTACTAGAAAAACATAGAAGATGATATATTTTTTTGGTTTCTGTTTATTTACCGTTTTAGTTTTTTCTTCTAACAAGAAACCTTTTGTACTTTCCAACTTTAACGGGCTATATCTTAAAAAGCAACTTGTAGCTTAGTTACAACTCTACAAAATAAGATCAAGTTATGAAAAAAGTGATTTACTCACATATGACCCTAATTAAAATATAGCTACCTTAGCAGTTTTTAATTTATCTTATTTTAAAACAGTTTTATGATTTGTTTTACAATCATATATACTATCAGTTAAATTTTCTGGTAAGTTTTTTCTTTTTAGTTTTAAATAACAACAAAAAAATAGATTCTTTGAAAAAACTATAAGTTTTAAAGTTTTGTAATATGAATTATTAACTAACCCTAAGTTATTTTGTAAACATATATTAGTTATATAGGCTTAAAGTAATAGCAAGGAGTTTTTTAGAAAATAATAACTAATAATTGTAGTGTTATTTGTAGTAAAAACTAACAGTTATAGTTTTTTATTTATTCTTGATACGTCTATCTTTTAGCTTGCGTTCTAGCAGTGAAAATGGGAGTTCCATTAAGACCTGTTTGTGTAACTAATTCAAATGATACTTTGCACAAAATAGTGTCAAGAAACGATTGGAGTAAACAAAGACAAATCGCAACATTGGCTCCTGCCATGAACATGACAGTACGTTTAAAGTTTTTTAAAGAATAAAATGTAAGTTATTGTTGATAATTACTAAACCTCTTTGCTGGTATTTAAAGCTTAGCTTTTGTGTTTTATTTATTGCTATAAAATAACTAAGTACAAAAACTCTTTGTATGTAAAAACTTAAACAAAGTTTTTACTTTTTGAATATTACAATTTTAGTATTGAAATTGTTACTTTGGTTTAGTTTAATGGGAACGGGTCTAAATTGCACGAAGACAAAATTGCACGGGGTTACTAAATTGCACAAGGGGACTAAATTGCACGAGAACAAAATTGCACGAAGACAATTTTGCACCAATGGTCAGCTTTGCACGTGTTAAATTTTTGAACGAGAGTAATAAAATTATTAAAAAAAAAGCAGAAAAAAAAAACCGTTTTATTAAAAAAAAATAAAATAAAAGTAGTAAAAAAAATAGCAAAGATTAAATAAAAGAAAAGAAAGCTACCGACCGGGGTTTGGGGTAACAGTGATAATATAATAAAAAAATAAAATAAATAAAAAAAGAAAAATTAAAAATTAACCTGTGCAAAAATTTCTCCGTGCAAAATTGTCTGCTCGTGCAATAGTATCTTCGAGCAATTTTATCCTCTCATGCAAAATTGTCTTCGTGCAATTTTGTACGCTGGTGCAAATTTCACGGCTACCCTAGTTTAATAGTACATTAGTATCCAGTTAAATTCAAATATGCTTAAATCTTCTTATGATTTTTTTTTTGAAATGTAATTTGTATTTACATAGAGTTTAATTTTTTTTGTTAAGTTGTTGCAACGTAAAGTAACTGGTAATTTATAAGTAAGCTTCATGATTGTGATCAATTAATATATGTGTATAATATATGTGATCAATTAGTATATGTATACAATATGGTTTTTTTCTCTATTCTAATAAATCTCATACTATTTTTGTTTTACGAATAAGGTTTTTCAAACACTCATAAACTAATTATTAAAATAAGTTTATCAATTTTGTTTTAGAATTTAACATGCATTTATATGTTTGTTAACTTAGTACGACAGTTTAATAAAAATTAACAGATAAAGTCATTAGAACAAAACTAAACATTGAAACAAGCTCTTTTTTTTGGGAACGGGTCAAAATTGCAAGAAGACAACATTGCACGAAGGGATAAAATTAAATGAAGACAAATTTGCACCAAGGGTCAATTTTGTACGAGAGTAAAAAAAATATATATTAGAAAGAAAAAGAAAAAAAAAAAACTAATGGATAGATTGATAAAAAAAACAAAAATAAAAAAAAAGTTTTTGACCGAGGGAAAGGTTAAGGGTAAAAGTGATAGTAAAAATAAAAAAAATAAATTAATTAAAAAAAAAAAAGCTACCGACCGAGGAAAAGGGTTAGGGGTAACAATAATAGTAATATATATATATATATATATATATAATTTTAAAACATTAATTGAAAAAAAAAATAACTAAAAGAAGAAGTTATCGATTGAGGGTAAGGACTAGGGATAACAGTGATAGCAATAAAAAAGCTAAAGTTAAAAAAAAAATTAAATCTAATAAAAAAAAATTAAAAAAAACATTTAAAAATTCGACCCGTGCAAAAATGTCTTCTTGCAAAAGTATCTTCGTGCAAAAGTATCTTCATGCAATTTTGTGCCTTCGTGCAATTTTGTCCCTTCGTGCAAGTTGACAGCTACCCCCTTTTTTTTATTGCGATCACATCACTCCGATCAATGATTTCTGTAACAAGTTTTGCGCTTGTTTCAAGGCACATGAAAACCGGGGCTTCAGTTCTAATAACTTCTGTCAATGTTGTTTTATTTTACGGTTTTGTTTGAAACTTCTAAATGTTGTAAATAATAACTTTATTTATTTATTTCATTCATTTTAATTTTTTTACAAACGAGCGTGCCAGCTGCCTTACCAGTAGATAATTTATTATACGTTTTACGACAATTAGACATCCTAACGTCACTTATCATGTCAGAAAATAGTAGCTTTGTGGTAATACATCATGTTTGTTTGTATATTAACGACTACAGCTTTCATGAGTTACAAATAACTAACGAATTTCAACAAGATCGAAAGCCGGATATCAAGATACCGAGGGCTATAGTCTGATAGTCAAAGTGATTTCTTTAAAACTTATTGTAAATAAATACATAGTGTTGTTTTTTCTTTTAATTTTCTCAGATTTTCTTAAAACTAACAAGTACATCGATTTAAATATAAAACAATTATCTTATTTACTTTAACTTAGTCATTTAGTTATAATTTTATGTTCTAGTTAATATAAGTTAATTATGATTTTGTTATATATTGTTTATTGAACGATAGAAAAGTGCCCAAAAAGTTTGGTCTAAAGACCTGGTGTACGAAAAAACCTTTTGGTTATTGAGTCGTGCACCACTTATTATACTATTAAGTTCATATCTTTATTAGTTTCATAAGGTTTTTTACTTTTTTGTCCGGTTTAATAAACATTACCTGTTAATGTAGAAGCGAAATAAAGTTAGTATTACAAGTGCATGTAATTACTTATAAATGTAATCTGTGATCACTTCAATACAATATTGAACTGTTACTTTTTGTAATACAAAACAAATTATGGGACTTTTCAATAAAAAACATTCGGTAGTTACTTTATAACGAAATCTTCAGCCTTTTTTATTATTTAAGTTTGGTTTCCGTTTATAAAAAATAATTGAAACAGTTATTTGTTTTACTTCCAGTACTTTAATAATTCCACTTTCCAGTTCGTCTAACACAGCTATATTGTGACAGTAGCGTTGAATAATTGTCGATTAATGGTTTCATAGATATTGTATTTAAATAAATAAACGTATTTAAAAAAAAAGTCTACAGACAAATTTGAAAAGCTAAAAACTTAATGTGATGGAAAACATAAAAATCTTTAAAACTTTAAAGTTGTGATTCAAGTATTTTCGTAAACATAAATACACTTCACTAAGACTTAATTTTAAAATCAGTTCCCTTAGTTGTTATTTATCAGTTAATTTTTGTTAATTTTTGTTAAATTTTATAAAAAAAGTCATAATAAATTTATAGTCTAAAACTTACGTAAAACAGTTTCTAGTAAATTTTGAACGTATCTTATGGATGATGTCAGATGACAACTTGTTAGGAGAAATTATGCCCAAATATTATTCCAGAGACGATAGTGTAAAATTACATCAAGATTTACACAAAAAAGTAAGTTTTGTAAAACTTTCTTTTTTTCTAATCAATTTTACTGCATTACATTTATGATTTATTCTAGTGTTTGCTAAAGGATGATACAACAACAAAAGGTTTTAAAATAATAGATAAAAATTATAAGTTCAATCTTAAACAACTTAAAGTTAAATAAATAACTACCTTCAAAAATATGATTTAGCCCTTTTTTGTTGTAAATTTTAAAAATAACTTTGATTATTTTTAAAATAACTCAAGTGTGTGTTTACAGTAGGTAAAAATAGCGTTTTGTTTAAAATTACATTGCCTTTTAATACTAAACTTTTTTTTACCTGTATTTACTTTTAGCATTTTAGTTGAATATTTTAGTGAAAACTTTTATAAAAGCTTAATAAAATATAAACATTATATATAAAATATATAAACTTATAAACTTAATAAAACTTCATAAGTTCCAATAGTTTAAAGCTAAAAAATTATTGATGCTTCAGATTTTTTTTTATTTTTTTCATTTAACAGTGTAGTAATATGAAAAAAAAACTAAACGTATCTTTTTGAATCATAATACATTATAACTTTTTTAACTTATTGATGTTATTTTGAAACTTACTTTTTTTTTATGTATAAATCATAAATTAAAAAGAAAATCAACAAAGATTGTGTTGTCTTCTACATTTTTAATTTGTTATTATTATTTGAGTTTATTGTGCGAAGATGGACTCGGGCATTAAAACCTGAGCCGCTTAAACAATACACACGAAAAAAGAAACAAACAAATTACATTCAATGAAAATTAAAAACCAAATATGACACAGTAAAAAATTACAAACAAATAGTCCTGTATGATCAATTATAACTTAGTATGCACAAAATACAAAATAAAATAAATTCTCATATACAAACTTATGCATTGACTATAAAAGATTACACATCTACAAAAATTATGTATAACAACTTATAATCTGTAGGGGAAAGGCGTAGGGAAGAAAAATTACTCTTAGTGCTACTAATACTTTAAAATAAGTAAATAGAAATTATTTTAAACCATCATTATAACGAATTCTTAATCGACAATCACTGTATTTTACTCGTGTTTATATTATTTAAATCTTTTTTTTTTAGTTTTAATCGAAAATGTTCCACCCGAAAATTATTCCACATATTGTTCTGCAGAAAAAGAATTTTGCTTCTGACTGTTATCAAAATTATTTTTAAATTTTATTTTTTTATCATTTCCTCTAAAATTATAATTGGTCTGACAATAACAAAAAACTGATTAAAAATACTTTATATTTACCATAAACAATTTTAAAAAGTGTTATCAAATCAAACTGTCATCTTATATACTCTAGAGACTCCAATCTGAGCTTTACTAATCTATCTTTGTATGAGGTATTTGAAATGTTGCATCTATTACAAACAAAACGGGTAAAATTTCTCTGCAAAGACTCAATCCTAATAATGTCTTTTTTTAAATAGGGGGACCATATAGGGGTATTGTGTTTCGAGTTTAGGACGAACGTAGATTTTAAATAGTTTAGTAAGAATACTAGCAGAACTGGTCTTAAAACTTTTAAGTATTTGATAAGATAAATTTTGAGCAATTTTATATAAATAATTTACATGTTCGTTCCATTTTAAATTTTCAGATATATATATATTCCTAAGTCTTTAAAAAAATTTACTGCTGGTATTTTTGGTTTATTAATTAAAAGGTTAATAAGGTTTATTTTTATTTGTGGTTAGAGCTTGGCTTTTTTTTTTTTTTGGATTTAAATCAAGTTTTCTTGTTTTTAGCCATTCGTAAATATTATCTAATGTTAATTGTAAAGAAGTTTCTGACTTGCTAAATACTTTTGCGTCATCTGCAAACAGACTTATTTCGCTTTGAATGTGAATATTTAAAGTAATATCGTCGATGTAAATTAAAAAAAGAAGAGGACCAATGACTCCACCTTGTGGTACTCCACTGTTAATTTTTAGAGGACCTGATAATGTGTTGTAAATGAGTACACTTTGTGTCCTACTATTTAAAAATTCGTTGAATCGATTCACTTAGTTATCATCAAAACCATATTGAGTCATAGTTTTTAATAATCTAATGTGTGACACAGAGTCAAAAGGTTTTTTGGTGTCAGTATAGACCACTGTGACTGATTCATTGTTCAAGTAAGTTATTGATCAAGTATGTAAACATGTCAATAGTTAAATTCCTGATGATCGGTGGGGAACAAAGCCAAACTGTTTTGGTGTTAATAAATTAAATTCGAAGAGGTGATTAAATATTTTTTGAGAAATATTGTGTTCAAAAAATCGGGAAAACGTACTGGTTAAGGATATTGGCCAATAATTTAATGGGTCGTGTTTGACAACTTTTTTATATACTGGAATTACATAAGATGTTTTCCATTGTTTAGGTATTTCTGATAATGCTAGGGAGCAATTGAAAATTAATAATAGAGGAAAAACTAATGATGGAATAGCATGCTTAATAAAATAAGGTGAACTTTTTTTCTGGCGTTCTGATGATTTTATCTAAAAGGTGCTTAGTCGATGTGTTAATGTCTTTATAACTTTTATAAAAAATTCATTTTGCTGCATTTTTTTTAGGTTGTTTAAAACTTTGATGATTTTGATCTTGTTTAAATGCATTTTGAAAAGTTTTATTGAAAAGTTGGCTCTTTCAAAATCTGAAGTTACTGTTTTGTTTTTATGGTGATCAAATAGAGGAGGCAAAGAAATATTTAATTTAATTTTAGATTTAACGTAGCTATAAAACTTTTTATAATTTTGGTTAGTGCAGAGGTATTTTTCATATTCTAAACTGTATTTTTTAACAGCTAATTCATATTCTTTTGATTTAATTTTATAATCTTTGGAGAATGATTACTTTTTCTTACTTTTTTTGTAAAGAATAAGTTTTTCTTTTAATAATTTTAATGTTAGATGGATATTTTTTACATTTGTTATTTTTAGGATAAGGTGGAATAAAGAGATTAATTAGAGTTTGAATTAAGTCGATAAATTGGTCATAAAAGTGTCGGAAATCTTTTTATTTATTGAATAATGAATTCCGATCAATTTTTGACAAGTATTTGTTAATATTTTTAAAATCAGCCTTTTTAAAATTTTATGAAACTACTTTAGAATTAGATATTTTTTGACATTTAGTTTTAATGTTAATTGAGATCAAGTTGTGGTCACACGTGGTTGTTAATGAGAAATTTCTTAATAGAAACGTTATTTTATCTAAACAAAAATGGTTGCAAATTAATAAATCGAGTATGTTTAATTGAGTAAAATAAAAATGTTTTTTAAAACTATCGTTAAACCATCTTTTATAACTAAATGAGCTAAACTTAGAGATTAAATCGTTTCTGATTTGAAAATAAGTCAGCTTGTATTATACAATGTTAAAAATTGCTAATCAGGTTTCTTCGTTAATCCATACTGCAGTTGCAACTGACGAAATGATCAAAAGTTCTATTGAAAAATGTTGGAATGAAAACAAGTATTTGATAGATCCACATACAGCTTGTGCGCTAGCTTACTTCTACAACTTTACCGAAGGGTACTAGTTCTTTTTTTAATTTTTTTCTTTTAAAGATTTTCTGTTATTTAATAAAAAATCTTTAAACGTATGTTTTTTAGTATTATAGTTTTTCATATATTGAAAAATTTACCTTAATTTTTATTTAGCTCTAAAAATTTAATAGTTTTACCCGCTTTTAGTTATTAAAATTAACAGTTTTAGACGTGTTTATAAATTCCTTAACCAAGTTTTAAAGTTATTCAGTACATTTAAAGTACTATAAAACATAAATTTTAATTTAACTTTTAAGTCATAATAAGTTTGTTTCGATTTAGTTAATCATAGTCATGACTACTTTTATCCCACTTTCAAATAACAACGTTTTATGTCAAAATATTAGATAAGAGATCATTATACTAGTTTTTTTATTCTGTAAAACGGACTTAGTTTAACATAAATGTTCATAAAAAATAGTTTTTTTAATTAAGTATTTTCAAATCATGGTTTACTTGTTGCAATTCAATAAAAAACTTACTTTACATAAACTTTATTAAGTAAGCTTCTTTTTGTTAATCGCAAACTACACTTCTTTAAAGAGCAGATAAATTTAAAGACGATTAAACCCGATCAGTTAAATTATTACAGTTGCAGAGGAAATAGCTACTCATGTTGTTTTATACCCAAAGAAAACATAAAACAAAAACTATTTATACTATTACTAAGTTTAAATTGCTATTTGCTTTTTATAAATATCAGGCACAGTAATAAACTTTTTTTAGTTCAAGCATTTTAGAAGGTGGAGGTGAAACTATGTGTGTGTCTACTGCTGCTGCAGAAAAGTTTCCAGAAATCATTCCTTTAGCTCGAGTGCCTATGGCTGAATCAAACAAAATAAAAAAGTTACAAAAGCTACCTCAACGGTTAGTAAAAAATCAGCATAATTTTATATAAATATCAAATAAACTCAGTATCATTAGTTTATAAACTAAATTTACAAAACAAAAATTAACACAAACAGCTGTGAAGTACTCACTAAGCAACAAGACTGGAAGCAAGTTGTTATGAACAAAATTCGTTCAATAACTTCAAATAGAAGCTAAACTACTTTTGTATTCTGAAAAGATTATTTTTTAGTTCGGTGACATAAATTAATGTTTATATGATCTATATGTTTTAGCATTTGAAAAAAATTGTTTAGTATCTTGTAAAAACATCTTTTTTAATTTTGTAAACATATTTTTTTTTAAATTCTAATTTATTGTAAAAATGCTTTGTTTCAATGTGAATTAACAATTAATTTTATAAAACTGTTAATAAAACGGTTGTAAAATGTATTGAATATAATCTAAGCTCTGTAAAAGTTAGTCTTGTGTATTCTAACTCTTTATTTAACGCTTTAAACAAACAATTTTAAGTTTTTGAATACAAAAAACCCAATTTTCGTTATAAGTTACTTATAAAAAGTTTATCTTTAATAAACAGACTTGATTTGAAAAAGTGTTTATAAGTTTTACTATGTCTAGTAAATCTATCTCGTTTTAAATCTTGATAAGTTTTGTATTTTAAAAACTTGTTCAGAAAAATTAGTTTTTAATCTAATTTGATCATTTTTATTTCTAATAAAATGTTTTTTTTTCATTTTAAGTTAATCTTTGTTTTATACTAATGTTTTGCAAAAATATCGACTAATTTTATATAATCATTGCTTTAAATCGTAGTTCGGCAAACTGTAGTTCCACAAGTAAAGTTTATTAAAAACTATTACTAAGTTTCGGTGCAATGTACTTAGTTATGTTTAAAAAAAACGTTAAAAATAATAAATAATAAAAGGCGAAAATGAATGATATATTGCAAACTCAAACAAACTTTGTAAAATATTATGTAAATATTTAGAAAGAAACACAAGATTTGTTTTGAAGTATAACAATTAGTATAATAAAGTGTAGCAACTAGTTTTAAACTAGCACTTAGGATAAAAATGTATAAGTTTTACTAAATTTTCTGAACATTTTTATTTAAATAAATCAAAAAATTAAACACTAGATAAATAAATAGGTTATCTTAATATTAAAGGTTAGTTTACTTATAAAAAAAAAGTTAAAAAGTGTTAAATCACTGAGCATTAATTACATATTAAACGTAACACAAACTCTTAGAGGTTAAAATTTTAGATAAAATTTTCTGGGTTTCCCTAATGTAAAACAAATTTAAAAGGCACAGAAAAGGAAGTTTACAAATTGCGTCGAATTTTAGTAAAAAAAATCATTTCTTCTGTTCAGTGATTTTTTTTTTCTGTTTTTGTAATTTGAAGTCATAATGAGAACAAATTTAGATGGTTTTTAAAGGAACTTCTTAGGTGTAAATTTTGTTAGCTTCTTTCATATTGTTTATTGAACGACAACAAATACGCTTAAAAAGATTGGTCCAAGGACCTGGTGTATGAAAAAACATTTTGGTTATCGGGTCGTACACCAGAACAGTTTTATGTCATGTCCAGAGCAGGTCTTCTTTCACTGTTTGCAATATTGTTTGCTTTCAGTGTGCAGTTTCTAAATACAGTTCGCAAATTCAGTGCAACACTTGTATTTTAAATTGACTTAATTATGGAGGTTGATTGAGGGTCTTTCTTAGTATAATCTCTTTTTAAAACTTCTACTTGTAAAGCAGACATAATACATTTTATTATTTATGATACTACTGTTGCTTGGTATATGACGGTTTTTGATTATCATTTGCCATCAACTTAGCAGTTATTCGGCACTCTGAAATTATAACTTGCTTCTGTTTATTTATTAATTTCAAATATTTTTATGGACTAATCATAATGTAATTTAACGTTTAAACTGTTTACATTGTTTTTGTTTACAATGGTTCTGACAGATAATACCTTCAGATTATTTTTTTAACACGTTAACAAAAAACCTAAGTAGTAAAGTTATTTTAATATATTTTACCAAATTTTATTGATATAATTACTTAATAACAATAACGTAATTTTCTGAACAATTATTATGAATTTTATGCTTAAATTTTTGTTTTATTTTTAATGAATTTTTTGCTATTAGTGTTGTATATGAAATCGAGTCCGTTAACTACAAAAGACCACAAAACTCTAATTTTTGTTTTCACTGAGTGAAATTTCTAATAAAACATTATCATTGGTAACCATAATTTAGATTTTTTATTATAAATATTTCTAATAAATAGTTAGAACGAATTGTTTCAATTTTTGAGAGTAACCGATTTTAAATAAACAATGATAATTTATTAGTTATCAGAAAAATAAAAAATAATCAACACAACTCTAAGCTATTAAATTCACAACTTTTTGAAAGTAAGTAGCATATTACAAAGTATTTTAAGCGATGTTTAAAATTTTAGGAATTTAGTAATTTTAGTTAATTTATTTACTGAAAGAAAAAAAAACGCTAAAAATATTCGGTAATTGAACCTGGTGCACGAAGAACCTTTCGGTTATCGAGTCGCACACCTCTTGGATGCCTTTTAACGTCTTGTCCAGGAAAATATTATAACGAAAACATACCTTTTGTAGTTTTATATTCATAGTAGTGGAAAAACAAGTAATATTGTTTTATATTAAGCCCTGTATATTTTAAAGAATTTTTTCTAGTTGTATTCGAGTAGAGGTCGGCAGCTTTTTGAGATGAACGTGCAATAATTACTGTAAAAGTTTTCTGCGGGCAACAGTATTGAAAAATGTAGTACAAAAAAAACAATTATAGTACAAATGTATACTTAAATAAACGTAAGATGGACAGCAAGGTTTAATATCAGCCGGAAAAAAAAATTGTTTAAAAACTTTTATCAATAAACTTAACCTTGCTTCTTCTTTATTAGTATGTCGAGCCAGAATTTTTTTAGTAGGCTGCAGTTTGCCAAACTGTGTATTAAATATTAAAATTTGCCATTTTAAGGCAATAAAACTTCAATTTTTTATCGTTTGTACAGCACTACTATATTTCAAAAAATAGTATTTAAACTATTTAACTCTAGTTTTAACTTTCGTTGCATATTTAATTACTTATTATGATATTATAAATTTATTTTAATAATTTAGTTCACATACTTTACAATATTGTTTTTTTGCTTTTGAAATTAGATATACTAACACAATGTGATAAAAACCATGAATTAATTTATTTATCAAAATCCTATAAAGTACTATCTATAATTTAGAAGAATATTAAGGGACTTAGTAACGTAATACATTTTGATAGTTATGATTAAAATTTTTATAATTCTTTACTGTGCAAGATTTTTTCATTGTTCAACGCGAAAAAAACACAAGCAATTGTTTATAATTGTTAGATGAACATTAGAGAAGGTTTGTTTAGAAAACAGAGTGTTAAACTGTTTTCCAGCTTTTTGCTAACATAAACAACATACGATACAGAAGTTCACTCAAATGTATACAAGATATTTTTATAACTCAACTTAAAGTCATCTACAACATCTAGTAAAAGTAATTTTATTACTTACATTTTAAGCATAAAGGATATTAAAACTGTTCTTGCATTTCTTAAACTTAACTAACTTATACCAAATGCTACTTTTATTTTTGATTTAATGATTCAAAAGTACAATTGTATCATTTAAAAGAAAGTTACAGTAAAAATAGATTGATAATTTGAAGCTGTATAACACTTGAATATAAAAACGTTGCAACATAAAAAGAACTGCCTCAAAAACTTAAGTAAAACTTTTTTAACATTCTGCCAAGATCAAGGGTACATTTATAAATTTAAACACATTAACTAGATTAAAAACATTTATTACAAATCAAGATCATATTTTTAATAAACTTTAAGTTTAATAAAATTATGTTTATAAGTTAAAAATTAGTAAATAAACAGTAATGTATACAATAAGCTCAACAAATACTGTTTTTATTATACTAATAAACTTTAACAATATCTTGTGCGAACTCTCTTTTTAAATCTTAATACCTAAAAACTTTTATAACTCAACTAAATACCGCTTGTTAAAATAAAATTAAAAATGAATTTACATTAATTTGTGTATTTAATTCTACTAAAAGTAATCCCTTTATACAGGACTCAAGGGTTACAGACTTTACCTTATTTTATTTAACATTACATTTTAGTTAATATAACATAGCAAGTAATTTTTTTATAAAAGTTAGTTTTTACAAAGTCTAGTTTTTTGTTATAAATTATTTTAGAGGTAGGTGTTTTACTGGGTAGGTGTCAAATTGCTCAAAGGAACACTTTTGCACGAAGGGTTACTTTAACACTTTTACGGGTTTAAACTTTTGCTTTTTTTTATTGTCACCCTTAACCCTTGGTCTGTCCTTTTTTTCTTCTTACTATTTTTAATTAGTCTATTTTTCTCATTTTTACTGGCCTTGTTACCTTAACCCTTGATCGGTAGCTTGTTTTTTTAATTTGTTCTTTTATTTTATTCTCATTATTTTTCTTTTACTATCATTGTAACCCCTCCTAGCTCTTGTTTGGTAATTTCATTTTTTAGTCTTGTGCAAAAACTACCTTTCGTGAAAAAGTATAATTTTTAAATAATCATTTTTAAGTTTTACTGTAAACGGAAAGTCAAAATAATAATACGTTTATTATAAAAATGCGCATTATTGCTTGTTTTTCACAAGTAGTGATGTACCGGACTCACTATCCGGGTCCGGATCCGGCCGGATATTGCCATTTTTGTCTGATATCCGGATCCGGCCGGATCTTGATATGAAAAAAAAATCCGGATCCGGTTCCGGCCGGATCCTAACAGAGATCCGGCCGATTCGGATCTAGTTAAATTTTTTCAAAAACAAACCCTGTGTAGATTAAAAAGAGTCGTTTTCGTTAGAAAATACGTTCGAAAATTAAACACCTACCGTGATTGGCTCATTTTGTACACGTGACTAATTTTCATTTGTTTTCATTTAGACTATGAAACAAACATTTCAGAAATGCAACTCTTTACCTATGTCTATAATTAAAATCTTTACTACCAAGTTGTCAACCTTATGGCTAGCTGTTCTACTGATTATTAAATTAAAGTTATTTTAGACTCAGGCTAGTCTATATTCACTCTAGCTAGTTTTTTTTTTTTGACTTAAACAGCGACAACCGTGCTAGTTTGAATTTTTTTGGAATTTTTGAAAATTTAAGGCCGCCTTAGGCTAGTTTAGTTTTTTATAAAAACTCAGACTAGTTTTAACATTTTTTGAAAAACTCAGGCTAGTTTTCTTTTAGATTTTGAATGAGTTTGAGATGATCCAGTTTTCAATGTTTTGTGATTTTCTAGTTATTTTTGTTCAAGAACTTGATTTTAATTGATTTTAGATTGGTAAAGCTATAAGGGGGTCCACCTTGATTTTTACAAGTTGATCTTATCTGATAGATTTTAATCTTAGCTACCAGATACTTTTTACAGCTTAACCAAATTCAAAGTAGTTTCTGAGATATAAGGGGTCAAAGCCAGCTAGCTTAATCGCTTCCTTATAAGAGGTGCAAACTAGAAAGGCGAAAAAAAAATCATTTTATTAAAAATCTATCTCCTCCTACAGTTTTTAAGCAATCTTATTCAAATTTTCACAGTTTACTCTTTTCTAAATTTTAAATCATTTGAGTGTGGGTAATTTTTTTATTTTGAGAAAAAGTCCCCTTTTTTTAAAAAAAGGTGTTTTTTTTTAATTTTAGACCTTCAATTTGTAAATTTCAGTTATTTGTAATTCCAACCCCCAAAAGCTTTTAAACTATGTAAGGAATATTTTTTGAAAATTTGAGGTACCTAGCTTAAAAAACCTAGGAGGAAAATGATTTTTAGTGAAATGGATATTTCCGCGTTTTTAGCTTGCGCCTTCCATTAGGTCCCAATGGAAATCTCCGGCTTTGACCGCTTATATCTCAAAAAATAATTTGAATTTTGTAAAGCTATAAAAAGCATCTGGTAGCTAAGATAGTATTCTATTAAATAAGATCAACTTGTAAAAAAGTGTTTTAACCCCCCTATAGCCTTAATTGTAAACATTACTTAAAATATTTAACCTTGTGGCTAGCTGTTCTACTGATTATAAGCTTAAAGTAATTATTTTTTTGGTTTTTCAAAACCTCATTCTGACTCAGGAAAGTTTATAATCACTCAGGTTAGTTTTTTTGAATCACAGGGTTGCAACCCTGATATTAGCTAAAATTAGGTGATGTTCTAGTTGCCAAAGATCATGGAAAGTTTATTAGTTTAGCAAAAAATATATTTTAGTGTTTTTTATTGTTCTTTAAATTTCAAGTTTTTCTTTTGTTCTTTCAATTTAAAAAAAATTAAACGTAAGTATTGTTCAAAAAATTAGCAAACATACCAGCTACTAACTTCAAATCTTAACTAGAACTTAATAACACATCATAAACTACTTATTATTTAATTATTTTTAGCAGCACATTAATATTTTTCAGTCTAAATTTTTTAAAACTATAATTTTTCAAAATTCAAAAGTATATAGTTAGATATAACACATAAAAGATAAACTTCACACAATTATACTTAATTAGTTATATAAAACTGCATTATCGTACATAGTAGTTTTTATACTACTTACATTACAAATAACTTAGAGTTTTAAGAATCCGGTTCCAGCCGGATTTTAATTTGAAAAAAATATCCGGGTCCGGTTCCGGCCGGATCTTAATTTGAAAATAAAATCCGGATCCGGCCGGATTCTAATTTGAAAAAAAAGTCCGGATCCTATTTTGAAAAAATGTCCGGATCCGGGTCCGGTACATCACTATTCACAAGTTGCTTTCAAGCTAGAAAATACGTCGACCTAAGAGGTTTCTACTTAGCGGACCAGGTGAAATCTTCGGGGTCTAAGTTGCTAATCCCTACGAATATCTCATAGCATAACAATTTAAATAAGATAAAATTTTCAGGTTTGTTTTTTTAGTTTAGTCAACTTTGTAATAGAATTTGCGAGGACAACACACAGCCTACCTACAGGTAGATTCGAGCCTGGGGCTAAATAAGTAATGAAAAAATATAAAAAATTAAGTTTGATCTACATTTATCATATTATGATAGTGTTTGGTTTAATTTATGTAAATTTGTTAGGTATCCTAAAAAATTTGTTTTTTATAATCTTTTGATATAACTTAGGCGGCTGCCGAAGGATTAAAAAAAATCTTCTTTTTCTCGAACTTTTTATAGATTTTCGAAAGTACAAGTTTTTTTTGCCCATTTTTAAAATAAATTTACATTTTAGGTAAAAATCTATCTTAAATAGCGTAAAATGGTGAAAAAATATTACATTGTTACTTTAAATGTGTTTCATAATAGATAAAACAATAATTGATATAACAATTTATTGTACATAATAGATTTTTCGTATCTAATCAAAGTTATATCAGGGTTCGTGCGCGAATTTTTTTTTCATTTAGCCTGACTGAGACCAATTTAGCCTGACACATTTTAAAATAAGGAAAATCCCCTTTAGAAGTCATTTTAGGTATTGGGGGGTCTTGATTAGTACTAATGTAGTTTCTGACTTCAACTAGCTTGATCTCAAAAATATTTTGAGCTTTAAAAATCTGCAATAAGCAACTCATAGCTTAGTTATAACTCAATAAAATAAGAATAAATTAGGAAAGGGGTGATTGACCCCCCTATGCTCTTAACATAACAAATTCAGTGACAAGTTGTAAAATAAGTTTTATATCTGATCTGTTACTAGTGTATAGATTAAATATATATTACTAAACACAATTGTTTAATTTAATTAAGCACTAAGTAAAAACATTATAACCAGAGATTTATAATAAAACAATGTGCATTGTCGTGTTTATTATAGTACTTTGACTAATACTTAAAATTGATACACAATTATAAATCCTAAACTCTAAATAAATAAAGTGATTGTTGATATCATATCAGATTTAAAAATTTAAATTAAAAAAAAAACCTTTAATGTTTTGTTCTTGCATGGAAAAATGAATTGGACCTAAAACTTGTACTCCCACAAAACTGAGTACTTATATCTTAAAGCTAAGTTTTAGTGTTGTGAATATCTCTAATAACTTAAAACAAACAGTAAATATATGAATTAAATGCTAAGCGTTTTAATCTAAAAAGTATTTGGTATAAAGCCTTTAAATTGGAAATTAAAACAGTTCAACCAACTAAGCTCTGAAAAACATAACTGATGTAAACAAATTCAAACAAACAGCTAAGTTGTTTAACTAAACTGTAATGCTTAAACTGTATTTTTTATGAATTTTCATAATTAGACGTATATAATTTAGGCAAAACAAAATAATGAAGGTTTTTTTTGAGATTCAACAAAAGGTTTTAAGTAATTATTTTTACAAATACGGACTGATTTTGTCTTTAATAACTAAATCTTTATTTAGAAATAAATTCACATCTCAATCTGATTTTCAAAAGATTATTTTTTTATTTTATAAAAAGTTTTCAAGCATTTGAACTGAGAAAAACTGAGATTCTCATATTTTTAATTATAAAAACTGATTTAGCCTGACGTTTTCTAACTTTTTTCAAAAAAACTGATTTAGCCTGACTTAGACTGATTTAGCCTGACGTGCACGAACCCTGTTATATATCTAACATGTAAAAATTGTTTAAAATAAAAAGTTATTAGTAATTTTATTCGAAATTCCAGGGTGTTCCAGGTTTTTTTTTCTTAAATTATCAAACTCAAGGCTTTTTGAGGATTCAAGGTTCTTTTTTGCAGTCCTGCCTAAAATAATAAAACATAAAATCGCTTAAAAGAGAATAAGGACGTAAAGCAAATTTATACAAAGTAGTTTGAAATTAAAAAAGAGTAACTACTTTTAAGAGTAACTATTAAAAAGCACAAACTACTTAAAAAATTGCGAATTAATCTAAGTTAGTCAAGAGTGGAAACGTTTAATTTTAAACAGGAATCTAGTTATAAAGATCTTGATTTAATACTTGATCGTTAATGACTGTCAATGCCAATTATTACCACTATTTGAGTTGTAAATCTTAGTTTTTTATCTCAAAACTTCAATAGAAATTGATTTTTTTCTTAAATTTTTGAATTATAAATGATTATTTTGTACATATATCCTTTGATAGAAAAAAGTTAGGCACTAAGATAGCCAAAGTATGGATGCACGACTATTTAAATTCGAACAATTCAAATTTCGACAATTCAAATTCTTTTAAAAACATTGAAATGACCTCAAATAAAAAAGTTATGTATATTTGTCAAATATAAAAAAATACATATGTAGGTCATATTAATGACTACCTTTCATTTTTTCTTTTTACAAAATATTAAATATTTTTTGAGATATGGCTTAAATAAATAAAAAAACATAGTTATTTATAGTAATTTAAAATACCTTGAAAAGTATTTATGATTTTGTAAAAAAAGAAAAAAGTGGCTTGTAGATATTAACAAGATCTACACATGTGCTTTTTTTCAAATATAATTTAGTTATTGAAATATAGTTTTTCAAATATTTTTTTAAGAATTTAAATTGTCGTAATTTAATTTGTCCGAATTTGAATTCTCATGTAACTCCAAAGTATTCCGCAAAATAACTTAAAGCTACTTATTAAAACACATTTAGGAACATTTTTAAATTTTTTTAAATAAAAGCATACATGATAATACTCTACGAGAAACTAATAACTGTAACTAAATAGTTTTGAAGATTATAGTAAAAAAGCTATTACGGTTTTATTTTATGTACGTAAAAAATGTAAATTTTCAAAAAAAAAAAATTATAAACAGCAGTGCCGTAAAAAACTGCATTTTTGGATTGAAGAATTAGTTGAACGAAAATGAAAATTTATTTTAGAGCTTGCAAAAAGTTATGTAAACACTATTTTTTTAAATAACTTTAATTTGTTAGTTTGTTCACTAAAATTCACAAATTTACTAATAATACTTATTTCAATTAGCAAGCTGAAATTCTTTAAATCACAAAATGAATGTAAACTCTGACACAACTTTTAGAAAACATTTGACTAAGAGTGGGATTTGAAGGAAAACTTGACAACCCTATGATAAAGATAAGAGTCTAACAGCAGACAAAAACATTTTTGAACAAAATTAAATTAATGCAATTTTATTTATTAATAACACAAAAAGTATAAGGGATAAATTATTTTAATTCAATAATTAAACATATAAAGTACACCAGAAAACAGATAAACTAAAAAAGTATCAAATAAGTGGAATGAAAAAGTTTTAGGTGATTTTAATTATTAACATTTCTTAGTACCTTTTTTAAATTTACTTCTTATAGAAAAAGAGTATTGGATGAAACGCCGTTACTTGAAATAAAGTTTTAACACAAGAACATCTGTGGTATATATATTCAGGATTTAACGCCTTTTAACGTTACATATATTTTTTATTTATATACTTTTTTTTTGGATAAAAATCAATTATTTTCTTAACAAAATAATTCAAGTAGAGAACATTTAAAGCCATGCTTTATGAAACTAAAAAAAATAGGTGTTTAATATTTGATGATATTTAAAAATTGGCCTTTTAGAATTGAACTATATTATAATTTAAATTGACCATTAAAACCACTAACAATATATCAACATAGTAATTGAGATTTTTAAAACTGCTTTAGTTACTTAAATTTTGACTTATTTATAAAAACATGATAAAAAAATATTAGACGATTTTATATTTTAAATTATACAAAAATTATACTAAAAACTATTTATAATTAAGAAATTAAGGTTAAAAATATTTTAGAGACATTCTACTACTTATACAAAAATATAGTTAATAAAAGTAGAAGTTGCTTTAAAAAATACTTTAATTTAAAGTAGTGAAAAAAATGTAAGTTTTGAATAAATTATAAGTCCAATATTTTCTTCACACTCTGTGGTAAGTCTCCAGATATTGTTGCAAATTGTTGATAAATAGCTTGAGCTGTTTTTAAACTTTCTTCTAAATCGATATGTTCTGCCATTTCATTAATGTGTTTGAGTATTTCATTAAAACCACATTCTTCTTTTAGTAGATAGGATTTTTGTGAATCTAACAATGCTAAGCAGTAGACAAGGTGAAAATTTTTGCAGGGATACTGAGTCCAAAAAACTTCCCAAAGCTTTTGTATATTTTCATAATCAAATTCTCTCTTGAATCTAATCAAAATCCATCTAAAACAGAAAAACATCTCAGATGAGTCTTTATTGTTAAGATGATCCCAAAGCTGAGGGTCATAGAACTCAACTAAAATTTGAAGATCTCTTAGCTGTTTAGTCATCCCTTTCTGACTCATGACAAAGTTATCATGCATTACTTGCATGTATCCAACGAAACACCAAAAGGCATCAGATTCATTTTTTAAAACCTCAAGTATTACAGCAAGCAAATCACTCATACCTTGTACATAACCTAGATCAAAGTCATACATGCAGTATGTATTAAGTATATCTTGAAGCTTTTGTAAGCCCCAAGAGTCAAGCTCTTCAAAAAATTCACGTTTTCGGTCTGTTCTTGTAACATCTTTTTCAATTAAAGAAAATCTTGAATTTAAATCAGTAAACCTGTTTAATTGATCTTTTGTGAACATTTTCCATTGTGATTTCATACGATTATACTCTTCTTCTTTCAATTTTTGGTATTTTTCATTTTCTTCCTTAGTTTTTGACCAATCATACAAACCGAGCTGGTATTTCCAAACTTCTTTCCTTAAACTGCCCTCAATTGACCCAAAAAAAATTCTCTGACTTACTTCATCAGGTTTATTAATTCTTCCTTCTTTATCTTTAAATCTAATCCACTCATCATCAGATAAAGGTGAAAGTCGAAACATTTCTTCTGTTTCTTTTCTGTCTGGAATTTCACAGCATGTAATATGTTCAAAACCATTTGTGTTATCATCATCGCTATTTGAAATCTGAAATCTCTCCTTGCCTCTTTGAAATCTTGCTGTAAAATTGTCATTCTTATGATGAGGAAAATGTTTCAATATTTGACCCTGTTCTTTGGCAGGTCTTTTATATGGAGGGTTTTCAACAGGATTAAGAAAATCTGTAAGTATTGAAGTCATTTTACTTATTCCATTGTAAGCAGTACCAAAAATTGGGCTGTGAAAAAGTGCGTTCTCTTTTGTTTTATTTTTATTACTTCCTTCAGAAAAAATATTTAACTCATTAAAAGTTTTAGTTAGGGCATTTTGATTTTTTTGAGACACATCAAACCATCCTCCACCTTGATAAGAATTAACCAAGAAAACATGATGTTCTAAAACTTCTTCAAATTCATCATAACCATAATTATGAAAATTAACGTGGGGTAGTTGCTGACCGTCTTTTAATTGAAATAAAATATACTTCCATCCAGTATGTTTTTTACTAGATTTCTTTAAGCGTTTTAGCTCTGTTACTGGAAATTTAAAGCTATATTCAAAGTAATTGAAACCTTTACCTTTAACTTCTTCTTTACTACAATTTAACTCTGTATCATTTTTACAATCTTCCTTTTTATTTTGTATTTCATCACAAGTGTTTAAAGGAGCCCATCTTATATACCAAACACTATTTTCTTCAAAAACAGAAAGAACTCCTGCAATAAACCTGTCTTCATCTATTTCAGAGGAATAGAGGTGAATAAACACACCATCTTGGTTATATGATTTTTCATAATCAACTTTATCAGCAACATAAGATGATTCATTGTTTGTTTTGTCTTTAACAGTGTCCATTGCTAGTGTAAAATTTTTGTTTACAATAAAAAAAATGTTTTTTTTATTGTTTTTAAAATGTTGTTTTTTGTTATTTAATTAGTAAATACCTATAAAGCTATTTTAATTTCAACCTAAAAATAGTAACTTTGTTTAAATATGTTAAAAACTAAATACTTAAAAATTCATAACTACTCATAAAAATACTATGTTTAATGTTTATATAAGTAAACATTAACTATATTGAAATAAATGTTACAATTTTGTGTGTATCAATTATGTACCAAAAACTTAGTTTGGTATAAAGTATTTTTGTAAGTAATTTTTTTGTTGTAAAACCACATTTAAAAGTATATATAAACTTAGTTAAAACTTTTTTAATGTCATAGGAGTCTGCTATAGTAGTGAAATTGCTTGCTTTTGCTTGATTATAAGAGCAATTTAAGTATTTCACTAAGGGCTGTAAACATCTTGTGGTTGTTAATTATTATAAACTTTTCAGCTAATTTAAAAGTATTTCTAACTATTGTTAAAATCATATTTTAAATTGATGATTTGCTGTTATTGAAAAACATTTTCCTTGTATAGTTATAGATTCGATCACCCAACATATTTGCTTAGGGGCATAGGGGGGGAAGGGGTAAACACCCTTTTTTGGTTTTTGATCTTACTTTATACAGTTTTTACTAAGCTACAAGATGCTTATTACAGATTTTAAAAATTCAAAATAATTTTTGAGATATGGCCGGTCAAACTCAGAGGCAACAATAGGTTCCTTATGGGAGGAGCAAACTAAAACAGCAAACAACTAGAAATCATTAAAAATCTATCTCCTCCTACGTTTTTTGAGATAAGTACCTCAAATTTACAGGAAATGTTCCTTGCAATATTTAAAAAAATATGTTGGAACAGAATTTTAAAAAATTAAAATCTTATAACAAAAAAACTAAAAAAAAAACTGTTTTTTTGATTATTTTTTATATAAAATTTTTATTTTTTAATTTTTTTTTTATTCTTTGCGCAGAATTTTCTAAATATATCAAGGAACATTTCCTGAAAATTTGAGGTAGTTATCTCAAAGAAGGTAGGAGAAGTTAAACTTTTAGTGAAATAGTTTATTTTTGCTGTTTTAGTTTGCGCCTCCCATAAGGAACCTATTGTTGCCTCCGAATTTGACCGGCTATATCTCAAAAATTATTTTGAATTTTTTAAGTCTGTAAAAAGCATTTTGTAGCTTAGTAAAAACTATATAAAATAAGATCAAAAACCAAAAAAGGGTGTTTACCCCTCCTATGCCCTTAATGTTCTCTGATGTCACCATGTTTACTTAACAGATTACATATGTTAGTAAACAATAGCCATAAACCATACATTTTAGTCTGCAGTTGCATAGCTTTGATTTCTCTACATTATCGACCAACATTTCTTGTTGGGAGGTATTAACTAGCTTTTTATTCTTGGCATGCACGAGTACAAAATTTAAAGATTACTACAAGAAGTTTTTATATCATTAAAGGATCACAAACACTTTTGAAAAAATCTAAATATAAAGTAATTTAGCCATCTTTAAAAAATTTTGGCCAAATAGGTATGACAATTTTAGATAAGTTGATTTACAAAATGAGGAATGTTAATATTCTGAAATTGAATTATTAAAAAATACTTAATTTGTTATAAACTGGTTTAAGAAAATTAAAAACAAATAAAAGAATATACTCATTAAGTTTGTTGGTAGTGATTTCTACCCAAATATCTCTAGATTAATTTGCTCTGCTAAAAGCACCAGAATGGGCTAAAATATATAGAAAAATTAGCAAATACAAGACTCATATGGTAGTATATTGCTGTAAATCATCCCTTACTCATAACAATTGTGCATGGACGAAGGTAGAAATGAGTGACAATTTTTACCTATTGCAAGAAAACTTTGATGATGCAGAATCATTTTAATTGGTTAGGTTGCTAATATACTGTACAAAATACTGAAGAAATACTTCTTTGAGCAGAACAAATTAAAACTATATAGTTAAATTGGCTTAGTGATCATATAAAGTAAGTCAGGTCAAATAGTTAAGTGGCTCTCAAAAAGAATCAAAATGTTTTTAGCAAATTTGACTTAAAAATTACCTTATAGTCCAATTTTGTAAACTTGTCTTTTTTAGATGTAAAAGCTAGATCTGCACAACAACACATATGCACCACATAAAAACCAAATTTTTAAGCTACACATGTCAATTTAAAATCGAATCACTCTCAATATGTTGTCAATCAATTAGTAAACCACATACATAACTTTTGACAATCATATATGGATTCACACTACTTTAATGCCAGGAAGGGTTAGCTAAAGGAGGTCACATGCACTAGTTTTATCAAAAACAAACATGTATAAACTGGTTAAAGACACCATAAGGATTAGGAAAAACCTTCTATACTCCACCAAACTATACTATTTATCAGTCAAGACAATAATTGGCAGACATTTCCTAGAACTTAGTAGCTAAATTTTTAGTGCAACACTTCTCACAACTAAATGTTTATTAGATAACTGTTAAAAACTTCATACTTGTGCATGTGAAGAATTAAGAGCCATATAATATTTAATAACAAAAATATTAAAGGGAAGACAGAATTAAGTTTGTACAATTGCAAATAAAAATGAATGATTTATAATAGTTTAATATTGCTAACAAACACCACTTAAAACTTAAAAACACAATTTCAAAATACTTTGGATTTAAAAGATAGAAATGAAAACTTAACCCTGCACAAAGGGTTTTTAAACTTTTATAAAAGTTTTATTGCTTTTTTATTATTAGATTGTATGTTTAGTTTAAGTATGGCTTTACAAGAATTCTTTAAAAACCATTGTTAATTCTTGTTTTCACTCTTTGAATTCAAAAAAAACTTTCTTGAGTCATTCTGGGTTTTTTACAAATCTTTAAAAACATTTTTTTTTAATAATAAAAATCAAGTTCTTTAACAAAATTGGCTATAAAATAACAAAATATTGAAACTAAATAAACTAAATATTCAAAATTTGAAAAAATATGTCCAGAGATTATTAAAAAAAACCTTAAACTATTAGAGTTTTTCATAAAAAACAAAACTATTCTAATCAGCCTGAAATTATAAAATAAATTTCAAAATATCCTGATTATCTGGAAATTTTCAAAAACTTCAAAACATCCTGAGATATCCTGAGTGTCCTGAGTATCTTAAGTAAATGGCAACCCTGACTTTGATGAAAACATTAATGTAATTTTTTAATTGAATATGAAAGTTAAATTAACTTTTGAGTTTTTGTAATTGTAGTTATAGGTAATTGTTTTAATATTTGATTAGGGTGGTTTGATCGATTGCTCACAAAAAGGATCTCCGAATTTGGTTTTCTAAATGGGATGTATGTTCTGTTATGTAAGTTTAGTTTGATATCTAAAAAGTTCGATGGATTAGGCCTGCATCTACTGTTATTTTAAAACCCCATTTGTTAAAAATTTTGTGTAATTCTTTTGTTGTGTTTTCTGTGGTTCTTGGCGATTTAGATTGGATGACCGCAAGGCCATCCTCTCTATAGATACCAAAATCTTCAACATTAAATATATTAGTTTTTAATTTCGCTTAACATGAAGAGTCCTACCATTTTGCACACTTCAGCTCCATTGTAAGATCCCATGCTACTGTTAAAGAGGTCAGAGGTGTTTATTTTTTCCCATGTTTTATTTTTATGAAAGATTGTAGACTTGCAATATGTAATATTAATTTTTGGTCGGTGTCTGTGATTGGTGTGAATTTTTCAGCAAATTTTAATGAGTTAATTAAAGTTATTTTTGTTATGGATGAGTAAAATTTAGTGATATAGAATTTTATGAATAGGGTTTTAGGGGTTATTTTTAGCTTATTGAACTAGTTTATAACGCTTTCAGTGTTTTTCCATTGATTTAGTTTTGAGCCTATTATTGTTCTTTTATTTATTGTGTCTAATTTAGCTTTTGTGAATTTGTTGAAAAGGTATCTGGAGGGGTTCAAAACTCTACAATTTACTTAATTTGGAAAATCTTTTTTGTGGTCTTTGATTGTAATGAATGCAGGTTTTTGTTCTATTTTTTTAATTTTGCCTTTTATATTGTATTTGTTGATGAATTGTAGGGCAAATATATATTTTTTTCACCTTTCATAAAGAACCTAAATAGCTCACCACCTTAAATTAAGAATATCCTAAAAGTTACTTTGAATTTTGATAAGTTGTAAAATGAGTGTGATTGCTAATTTAAAATTCCAATTAAAAAAAATTGCCACTATAAGTATTTGCTGCAAGAAATCCTGCCTGAGTGAACAAAAGTTAGTCTGAGTTTAACTGAGTTTACAAATTTTTATCTTTTAGTAGTATAAACAAAAAACTAAGAAAAATTTAACTTAATTGTGCTGGTAAAGAACATAACTATACTTATGAAAATAAATATAAGAAAAATATTAAATTAATCTTTAAGATAAAAAACATAATTATACAATAAAAAAAAAACAGTCTTATGTTAAAGAAAAATATCTTAGTTAGACTGAGTACACACAATTTTTTATAAAATTTAGAACTAGCCTTGGTTACCCTGAGTATGTGGTGACCCTTTAGTAAAAAACAAAGTGGGTCCTATCCTATATTTAAAGAAAATAAAGAATAAAATAAACAGTTAAAACAAAAACTTTAGAAAAGAATTATAGTAGTACCCATGATATTTTTTAATGTGTTTCCGGATGGTGTAGGGATTCTTAAAAACTTTTTGAGTTTAACATCAGAAGATCAAAAGCAACATTAAAAATAAACATCATTTTAAGGTAAACAAACATCAGTCTCAAACTCTACATTTGCATAGTAAATGTTTTCCTGGGAAAAGTGAGTGTGTTACGTTATATGTAATTTTACATTAAATAACAAAATTGATTTATGCGTCCAAAAAGTAATAGTTCAACAGAAAGACTAATAAGTATTTATAGATTGTAAAATTTTTTATTGAATTATTAAAATCTAACTGTTTATCAACTGTACACTTTAATAAAACCTTAATTTAATATTGTGGTAAATAAATAATTTCTTGCTTGACCTTTAAAAAACGTTTTTTGTTGTAGAAGGAAAAATAAGTCTGATGTATTTTCTACCATATTTTTTTTTTCTTGTTGGACATAATTTGTAGCTAGCTTTATGCATTTTTTTCCATATTAGTAGAAGTTATTTATTTTTTAAGAAAACAATGTGAATACTTTCAAGTCACAACTGTAGCTACCTTATGGTTTTTATGCTAATTAACATATGTAACTATAATTTTTGCTATCCTTTTATTGTAAAACTTATTTATTGTATCACTGGAATGGAAAGTTATGGCATATCACCTGATCGGAGCTCATGTGAACGACTGTGTACGACAAAATGGTTTTTAATTTGTTTAAAAATGCAAAACTAAACAACTGTAAACTTATTCAATTTAAAAATTACAACACAATTGTGTTCAAAAAATTAATCTAAAAAAATATATCTGCAATTCTTAATAAAAAATTAGGTATTATAAAATATCAAACATTTTTATTTAAATTATTACAGATATAAAATACTATCCCAAGTTTTTATGTGACAGTTTAATACGTATTTCACTACTTTTCGTCAGAACCTAACAGTAGAACAAAATATAAAATTACGATACGTTTTTTTACTAAAAACACAAAAAGTTAAAACTAACAAAGTAATTAACGCAATAAATAATCAGTGTAAAGTATTTTTTAATTAAACTCAAATACTACTAACGGAAACAAAATAGACAATTTAACTTAATAAAGACACTTTGTAATCAAACTCCTTTTGTTTGCACAATTCTAGTTTCTCTGAAGATATAAAAATAGTCTCCAACTTCACGAGATCAAATACACTATTGCAATGATGGATTATTCTAAATCTTGATATGTTGTATTTCCTACCACAATCTCTATTATTTATCAGATGTTCTGCAACTGAAAATCTTTTTGCTGCATTTTTGGTTGCCGTTGTCTTAATTTCAGGTTATTTTTCAATGAGTTTCAACACTCAAACAGGTAAATGTTCTTTTATCCTGGTTTTTAAATGCCTCGAAGTCTGACTGATATAGCTTCTTTCGCAGAAGCAATTAAACTTGAACACTATACAACTTTTCAAAAGATTAACTCTTAAATATGTTTAACAAAACACATCCATTAAAACATTTACACCAGAAAATGAAAATAACGATGATTTGGATTTTCTTGACGTTTTAGTTAAATTACACAAGAACCAATTTTTGACATATGTTTATAAAAAGAAAACTTTTACTGGGAACTATTGAAACTTTCATTCATTTTTAAGTATGAAAAGAAAGACAAACTTGATAATTACTCTCTGCCATCAAGCATATAAAATCTGTTCAAGAGAACTATTTACTGATGAAATAAATCAGATAAAACTGATACAAAGTAAAATTGGCTATCCACAAGAACTTGTAAATAAATTTATTTATTTACACCTTAAAACTTTAAACAAAATAAAGCCAGCAGGACCGGAGAAATGTTCGATTACTTTATTATTACCTTATGTCAATAAAAACTTAAGAACTATCGAGAAAAAAGTCAACCAATTTATAAGTAAAATCTTATCACTCAGCAAAACTGAGAGTTATTTCATTATTTATACTATTGATTAGACTTAGGGGCAAAAATCCGATATCAGAATATAAAAAAATATGGTAGTTTACCAGTTTAACTGCTTTTGTGAAGATATTTATGTTGGTTATGGCTTCAAGGCAGTTTGCTAAAATTATAAAAGAACATACATACTCCAAAAATTATTGATGAATTTCGAAAAATGAGTAATAAGGAAAATAAATCTAAAAGATTCGTAAATGCTTCAAAAAGATCTGATTTTGCAAAACACCTAGTTAATAACCCTGACTGTGCAAATAATTGTAACTTGAAAAAAATTAAAATAATTAAAAGCTGTTATAGCATTTTTGATTTAATTAAACTTGAGGCTCTATGTATTTTATAAAAAAAACCTAAGTTGTGTAAGCATAAATATTTTGATTATACTGTTTTTTTGTTTTCATAAGCATTTTTAAAGTTCTTACGTATGTTTTATTCATTTAATTTTAGTTTTATTGTAATTAAAAGTACTTATGTATTGTTAATTACCCTTTGCTCATCATTATTACTTTTATACTTATTGTCTTTTGACGATATTAGTTAGATTTGAAACTTTATTTTTATTAATTAGTAAACAACTGAATAGTTAAACACGAACTATCTATTGTTAAAAAATGAGTTATGTGAATTTTTGAAGTAAGATATTGAAGTGTCAAGAAAAGTTTAATCTTATCAAAACTTAAATTATTACAGCTTTTAAAAGTATAACTTTATTATAAAACATAACATAGTTTTATAAATTAATTGAAATAAAAGTTATAGTTTGAATCTAGTTGTATATTGAGTTCAAAAAACTAAAAATAAGTTTAATGTATACTAACTTAAAAAAAACGATTATAAATACAGTTAATCAAAAGACTCAGTACGCTATTATCAGAAATTTGGTTAATGATCATATATTTGCCTGTTTTAACTAAAAATTTCATGCTTGAGTACTTGTGTGACAATTTTATTTTAGAAATCTATAAACTTTATTGGTATGCAAAAATTGGGTAGGTGTCTATTTTGCACTAAGGGAAACTTTTGCACAGAATCCTTTTGTACGTATTCATCCTGACTCTAACATAAACCTATCATAACTGTAACCCTGACCCTAACCCTGATTCTAACCCTAGCCTTAACGCTGACCCTAACTTTAACACTGACTCTTCGTTCTATAACTAGCTAAAACATTGCTGAGCACAAAACTAACTCAAACTGTATGTAACTATCAAACCAATTTTTGAAAAACAAGTATTTAATATGTAAAAGAAGATAAAACACAAAACTTGAAAATAAATAATATGTCATGCGTTTGTATATTCGAGTTAGGATATTTAGAAAAAAGACATATCATGTAAATTTTTTTTTTGATTGATTGAGTTTAGATCAAATTTTTTATCGCCAACTAATCAATTTTTTTTAATTTTTGCAACTTATTTGTTATTTAATTTGAAAATTATAAAAGTAAATTTAAAACATTTCAAAATTTTATAAAAATCTGCTTAAAAAAGTATTATAGATTAATAGTAAAAAATTAAAAAATATAAAATAAGGTATAATTGTTTGGAAGATAAAGAAATGAATAGATCCGCAAGTAGTTACTGACTGTACTATACCTATTTACGGAAAGTCTAAATAACGAAATTTCTTATCAAATTATTAAAGTATGTATACTAGTTTTAAATTTATTTTTTATACTCAAGCAATTTTTATTTGATGAATTTAAAATTTATAATATTTTACTTCAGTAATATTGTCTAAATTGATATAAAGTTTAGTTAATGTATCTCCTACTTTTAATTTTTTTTTGTATATCTTTTTATTTTTTTGTTTAGACTTTTATGCTTTATACAAAACTTGTTTACTTATTTGTATTCAGATATTATGTACATTTCTAAAAATATTTTTTTTAATTACATACTTTAACAATATAAAGTGTTTTTGTCATAATTTAAAGTCAGGTCAGTGGTCGTCAGCCTGATCAAAGTTAGCGCACACTAAACTTCAGAAAAAAATTTGTACACCCAAAAATGTAACTTAGTGCGCCGCTAGCGTTTCTTTATACATTACCAATGGCGTATTTAGAATGGTTTCCTGTGCGACCCTTAAAATCTGAAATAAACGTAATAAAAAAGCGACTGAAATGGTTTTATTTTAAAATATTTTGCTAAAATTCATATCAAGTAAAGTTAAGTTCAAGGTCGGCAACACGTTGCACGTGGGCCAACTGCAGCCCTCAAAGAGTGAATATGCGGTCTGCGAGCATGTTTTTATTTTTTATTTGATTTGGCCTGCGAAAGGTGATTCTGAAGCCCGCGAGCTTGTTAATCTGACACACTGAAATCTATATTTTAAGTAAAAAGGAAAGGATTAATTCAAATTATAAAAAGATTTATCAAAAAGAATGAAAAGAAGACTTGAAAAAAAGGAGTGGCCTTAAGTTAACTTTTAAGCATGTTTGTTTTGGTGCTAGGTGATAGTTAAGTAATTAACTTGCTAAGCATAACAATAATACTTTATATACAGATAGAGAGTTCATTACGACAAAATTTTAATTTTTTTTAATAACCCCTGTATGTGTATTTGAAACTCGTACTGACTTTTTTATAAGAATATTTAAAACTTAAGCTTATTAATTTTACACGTGTGTTAAAAACTTAAACTGCGACCTTCGAAGTAATTTAAATTTAAAATTTGGTCCGCGAGTACCTCCAGCCTGTCAACCCCTGGTTTAAAAAATGTATAAACTATAGAAAAATATATAATTTTTAAAGTTGCACAATTTGATAACAGAAACTTTTCATTCAAAACTATCTAATCAAAAGTGTTTTGGAAAACTATTAATAAATGATTTTACATTTTGAAGGGGTTTAATTTTTAACTTAAGAAACTTTCGAACACATCTTTTACTGTTCTATTTTTCATAACATTAGAAAAACCATGAATTTATAAAACTATAAAAACAGTTTACTTTTTTCATCAAGTTGTAAAGTAGTTGTTCACGTCTGCTATTAGCTTGTTTTAAAATATATAATCTTTTTTTGATTTAAATTTTACTTTAAGCTAAATCAAACTAATTAAAACTGTTTGACTAAGTATTTTGTTAATATTATTGAATATTTTTAATACTATTAAGACAAGTTAATTACTAACTTTGATTAGTACTTTGTTTTTAATTCCTTATGTATGAAATATTTCGTTATTTATGTTAGCCTCACAATGTAAGGTAAAGTTTTCACATTGTCAGAAAAACAGGACTTAGGTTTATATTTAAAATATTTACTAAAAATTAAAAAAATGGATTACTTATCAAAATTTTGCATTCTGTTACTATTACTGGTACTATTTAATTGTTTTATGTTTAATCTTTTAACATAACTGAGAAATTTTTGAAAGTTATGTAGTAGACAGTTATGTAGGTTTCTAAAGTATATTGTTAGAGCTACTATGTACACAAAATACTCTAATATTAAACAAAAAAATTGTGCAACCCTACTTAAGAAAGTCTAGACACGCCCCTGCTCCAGAATATCTAGTTGTAAGTCAAAACTAGTTATTTTCACAATGACTTCACAAAATGTTGTATTGTTACCTTAAATTCTCATAGCCTTTGAGTGACATATATTTTATATTTTACACTACGTTTTTTAAATTAAGCAATACTAAAGACTATTCATTGTAGTTGAAATAGTTTATTTTATTCAAAATAGTTATGGTATAAAGTCAAGAGTGATGTAAAAAAAATTCAAAGACCTTTAATTATCACCAAATATTGAATATGAGAATTAAGATAATATTTAAATTATAATGTATAAAGTATTAATCTTTTTTAATTTTAAAATCGGAAATTTAGATAGTATTTTTCATTGATGATTTAAAAATGGCATTTTTTATACTAAAAAAATTTTATTAAAAATGTATCAAAATAAAACATTTGATATAATTTACAGTGCAAATAAGTCTATTTTGGATGTCTATAATTTGTTCATAAAAGTTGAATAAAGTATAGCTGTAAATACCATAAGTATACATCTTTTAAAAAAATAAAAAACATATGTTTTGTTAATTAGTGCATATAATATAAAACAGCGTAAGAAGTAAAAATTATGCGTTATTTTAGAAATATATTTACTTAAACGTTATCAATAGCGTGCTAATAATAAATTATTATAGCCAAATGTGTACTAACTTAGTTTCGTTTTACTTTTAGTATTGCAACTGTTGTAAACTAAAATTTTTAAACAGAAATAAAGGAACATAAGGTATTCTAAATTGAAAAAAAATAAATGTATGTACTAGAATCTAGTTGAAGGTAGCCTCCATAAAATATATTTAAACATAAAACAATAACAGCTCTTTTTTCAACTAAGGTTACGAAAAATACACTAAATACAAAATAAGCGAAATTACAATGGTAGTTTAGTCAGCAAAAAACATATAGTCAAATTGTTAGCTTTTTGTCTGAAATTATAATGAACTAATAAATCTTACAAACTTAATTTTAAAAGATTTAGCTATCAGCTATTTTGATAGTTAAAATTGTCTATCATAAAGTTTTTTTAATATTTAAGATAGAATTTTTTAAAAGAAAAAAAACAAAACTTTTTCTAGCAGTTCTTTAGTGTTATACACCTTTTTAATAAAGTATTATTTAAACTTACAAATAATAATTTTGGGTAAATTTCTCTTAAAAGTCTATATATCTTTGTAACATTAAATCACGTATGTTTTCAAGTTTCTCTTTTTTTATCATCAGAAGATTAAAAACAATTAAAATAATATTACCATCATTTAATTTTTAAAACCAGTATCTATTTATCTTTTGACTAATAAATGCACAAAAATACTATTTATCACTATTTTTTAGTATAAAATATTAGATACTATTATATGCTTGTATGCTAATAGAGTAATAAACTAAACAATTTTTATTTGTAAATATTGACATAAATTCAATTATTTATTAACAAAATTCGGTCTTTGTTTAGTTAATTGCTACTTTCCAAATGCTAATAACACTTGACTAAAGTTTTGTTGTTACAAATAGTTGTTTTAAATGTGTTTTTCAAATATTCTGTAGTTTTAGTTGTTAAAGTAAATCATTTTTATAGTTTTGTATGATTTTTTTAATTATACATATTTTAAATAATTTTATTTTTTGCTTAGAAAAGTATTTATGAAAGTTGTTCATTCTGAGAGACTAAACAAATTTTTATGGTACAAAATATTTTATATACACAAGGCTAAAAATTAGTAAAAAAAAGATTCATTAAAAAAATTGCAGATGTATTGTTTATCGACGATAAGAGAAAATCGCTCAAAAATTTGGTCTAAAAACCTTTCAGTTATTGAGTCGTACACAACATGCTTTTAAAACCTAATATGAGCTAAAGAAATAATTTTTAGAATTCAGAGTTTTCTACTCTAACAAACAAAACAAACGATAAAAAGATAAAGTTTTTATTTTAGGCAAGATCTTAATTAGCATGAAGTTAAATTATAAGTTTATGAAACTTAAATGATTTTTTTTATGAAAAAAGTATAATTTTTTAATACATTTAATTTTTGTTTAATTTATTGTGTTATTAATGAAAAAATTCAATGAACTCTAAATTCATTTCAAAAATTACAGAAAAAATAAAAACAAACTTTATGTTTACATCTACAAATATAAAAACTAGAAAATAAATTTTATACTTTGCGAAATTTATCAATGTAAACAATTCCCAGAAGGTTTTAGGAAAAAGAAATTTATAAATAAACGTTTAGTTGTTTTTTTTAAATTCTAAACCTTTGAAAACAAAGTAGAACATTTTTTTAAATTAATAAACTACAAAAAATGACTGATTTGAAAGGCAAGATAGCAGTTGTAACTGGGGCCAGTATTGGAGTTGGTGAACAAGTTACATTGAGACTTGTAAAAGCTGGTGTTCAAGTAATTAATTTTAGATAATGTCAATTTGTTAAGCTTTCAGATTGAAAGTAGAAACAATAGAGTTCTGTACTATTAAATAGTAAGCAATATTTAGTTTTCAGAATAAACTTTAAATCAACTTAAACAAAAAAAAACTTCTTTTACTTATATTTAATAATACTTTTCGTAACTGATGAGCCGTTTAGTTGAAACCCGGTTTAAAAAAAAATTAAAAAAATAAAGACAAAAAACGAATATTGCGTGCTTAAAACAAACTTGAAAAATTAAATAAGTAAATTTATAGGTAATTGGATGTGCGAGAACCGAGGAGAGGTTGAAAAGCACGGCTGACCGGATAAACGAGCAGGGACCTGGGAAGATGCACGCGTTCAAGTGTGACATCACAAAAGAAGACCAGGTTCGTGCGCTATTCGCTTTCGTCAAGGAGAAGTTCGGAAAAGTCCATATTTGCGTGAACAACGCGGGAATTGCGCACGCGGCCCCACTGCTGTCTGGTGATTTCAAGGTAACAAGTAGAAGCAGTTTTAATTTGATGAGGTTTTAGTTTTTGTAAATAAGTACGCTAAACTGTGTTGGTTTTTAAAATTCATAAACTATTTAAAGATAGAAACTAACTTTTAAGCCAAATAACACTGAGCAAAGTATTGAGCAACACAATTACATGAGTGGCTATGTTAATTTAAAAAGCGTACAAATCAATCTAAAATCAAACATTTGGACTGATCAAAATATAAAAAAATCACTTATATTCATAAAACACGCAAAGCTATGTTACTTTTAAAATAAATAAACAACTTTAAATCCAATTAGATATTCGAGCTAAGCAAAAATGGGAAAAGTATTGAGCAAGTTTACACACACAGGAGTGGCGTACTATGTACCATAGACTGTTTAGTCTAAATAAAACATTTGAAACCACTAAAACATTCATAACAGGAGTGGCGAACCATGTACGAAGTGAACGTCTTGGGTCTAAGCATGTGCACGCAAGAAGCCTGCAAGCTAATGGAACAATCGGGTGTCAGTGACGGCCACGTTGTCATGCTGAACAGCGTGGCGGGTCACAACGTTCTAAACCTGGCCGTGTTTTACTCGTCAACCAAGTTCGCGGTCACGTGTTTAGCAGAGGGTTTGAGGCAGGAGCTGCGGGCGAAGAAGAGCAAGATCAGGGTAACTTCGATCTCTCCCGACGCGATAAAGACTCCTTTTCTTACAAAGTACTGATTTGTTGGTACAGTATAATATGAAAAAATATTTTAGGTTTTTGTAAATCTTATGTAATTTAATTTTTTTGATAAATTGTCTTGAAATGTTTTTAGATTTTTTTAAGTGTTGATCAAACTAACACAATTAATTTTTCTCGCAAACTACTGATTTGTTAATACGTTAAGTTATAAAAAAGAACTTATATTTTTTCAAAGTTTACAAATTCTTATCAGATTATAAAGTTTTTAATGAACAATTTCTATCAAAAAATAACTAGATTTTTCGAAACTTCAAAACTTTTTATAAGAATAATATTTTGTTTTTTACTCAACTCTTATTACTTAGGTTTTTCAAAATTCTTATCATACTTTGTTTTAACCGAACTCTTTCTTTTAAAAGCTTGTTGAAAACCGAGGAGAACGTGAAGAAGGTGACAGACGAACGAGGTTGGCTGAAGGCCGAACAGGTGGCAGACACCGTCATGTACGCCCTCGAGTGTCCGCTACAGATGGATGTTCATGACGTCATAATCAGGCCCAACTGTTAGCCCTCGAGTGTCCGCTGCAATTTGAGGTTGATGCCGTCATAGCTCAACTGCTAACTTTGTTTTTTTTTTAAGCAGAATTTCACTGATCCGAGAAACATATATATATATATATATACATATAAAATAAGGTTAATGTTTAAACGTAAACACTTTCAACTGAGCCCACTTGAAGGGCTTTTAAATAATTTATTCAAATGAAATTTTAGTACAGTGCTTTGTATTTTGAATTTAACTGGCTGATGATCAAAGCTTTATGAAAAATTAAAGCTTTGTGAAACATATGTTCCAGAATTTTTAAAATCGCCATTTGAATAAATTATATATATACATATATATACTATTTGTTTTACCATTATTTTAAAAAGTTTGACACAATAAAAAAACTTTTAATTACTATTTAATAAATAACCAATAATATATATATATATATATATATATATATATACTTTTTAAGATTTAATAAAAATTGTATCTGCAACAAATTGTGTTCAAAAACTTTAGTAAGCATGTTCTTTTGTTACCACTATTGAAAATAACATTTATCTAAATAAAGGTTTTTTATGACAGCTTTTTAAATATAATTCTATTTTGATAAGTTTTTTGCTAACTTAACCAATTTAACTACCATAAAGCTTTAACCCAATGTATTGAATCTTGATACTATTTGTTTTACCATTGTTTTAAAAAGTTTGACACAAAAAATAACTTTTAATTACTATTTAATAAATAACCAATAAAAAGGAATTGAAAAAACTATCTGCATACTTCTCCAATTAGTTTATGTTATGTTTTTTGTGAAAACATATTTGTTTAAAATTTTTATTTACAAAAAAAAAAACGATCGTATTTGCTTTCTTTAGATAAACAGTTTTAAAATAATAATAGTTTTTAAAATCTTAATCGAACTTATATAGTTAACTTAACTCTATGTTACTTAAAAACTACTTTCAAATTGTTAAAAACGCACAAATAAAAAAAAATAGTAGAAGTAGCGCTACAGTTTTTAAAAAAATCATTAAATATCTATGTGCCTCTCTTTATTCTCACTACCAACTGTTAGTAGATTTTGTAATTGTAAAAGGATATTGTCTAACTTAAGAGTTAATATACTAATATTTTTTTATTAAACTCAAAAACAATAAAAAAGAATAAATGTTCACTACTAACTATACAAAAAACTTCAAGTTCTGTATATGTTTTGAATGTATAAATATACTATTAAATATTTATACAAATAATAAAAATAAAACTTTATTAAACTAAAAAGGATAAAAACTACGTCAACTTGTTAAGAAATAGAAGAATTTTAAAAATCTGCTTTTTGACAGTCAATGTATATTTTAAAACATACTAAAATAAAGTAGACCTTTTAAACAACAAAAAAGGAAAACTTTAAAAAATCAGACTAAGGTATAACTTTAACAATTACTTTTAGTTTACTTACCCCTTTATAAAAAAACATTTGAACAACAGAAGTTTTTTTTAAAACCGCATAAAAAAAAACATTAAAAAAATTATAACTAAAAACGCCCATAGCTTAATAACTTATATTTATGAGATTATATCAGTTTGTTCCGAGGTTTTAACAAAAATTTGTAGTTATATTCGCTCTAAAACACAGCCAAAACAAAATCGTTAACATTTTTTTAAATTCTGAAAAAAAAAACGATTTCTTATTGTAAACTTTAAAAATTTGAACATTTTTTTTGCCACACAAGTTATCTATCTATATACCGTTTAAGATTTATAATGACTTACCTTTCGTATCTAAACAATAGCTTGTTTAAAAAGTAAAACTTAATAAATTTTAAGTTGGTGTAATTAAACAACTGTGATAAAGAGGAGTTAGTAATTTATTAGTTTATTAGTATTATTAATAAAAATAAGTAGAGACAAACAAGATAACTACATATTACAACCTTTACTACAGGGCTACAAAAAACAAAGTTTATGTTTTAAACAAAAATAAAACAATCTCAAAACTTTTAGTTTTATATTACTTAATAATCCTGGACAAGAATTTAAAAGTTATCCGTGGTGTACGACTCGATAACCGAAAGGTTCTTCGTGCAACAGGTCCTAGGACCAAATATTTTGAGCGTTTTTTGTCGTTCAATAAACTATGTATCTAGTATATGTTAGCTAAGAGTTTTACAAATAGTAAATATGAATGTCCTGGACAAGACGTTAAAAGGTATCCGTGGTGTATGACTCGATAACCGAAAGGTTTTTCGTGCAACAGGTCCTTGGATAAAATATTTTGAGCGTCTTTTTTTGTCGTTCGAATAAAAAACATATGTAAAATTGATAAGATTAATTTAATATTTCATTTTATACATAAGATACTTAACTTGCTTAATAAAAAGTTACTGAGACTTTTTGAAATCCTATGCACCTTTGGAATTTAATTTTACTTCGTTTTATCTTAAGAATTAAATATGTATATTAAAAACAACTTAATTTTAAACTACTTATTCAGTTTATAAACTTTTTAATTCTTTTTTTTTCTTAGTAGCAAAAATTTAAGAAAAACTATGGTGAAGCAAAAAAAGTACAATTTTAGGGTACAATTATGTTGAAAATATTTTAAATACTCACTAATTTTTTTTAGTAAAAAACACCTGCTCTCTACTATTTACCTAGGCATACTAATTTAATGACAACAAGTTTGATGTATTGTACCTTTTTTTAAATAATGTTAATAGGTTAACTAGAGTATACGCACACTAACATTTTAATCAAAAAAAATATTTTATACATCAAAGCAATTTGTAAAAAATATAATTGAAATAGGCCGGTAGTATTGTTTTTTTATATCTTTCTTCGGATGTCTTGGGCAAATAGCAACAAAACACTTTTTTTTAATTCATTGTTAAAACAATTCAAAGTTTGAATACCAACACTTAGTGAACAACATATTGACTTTAAAAGCATGTTTAATATAATTTTAACCAAAATTATATTTTTTTAATATAATTTACATTAAAAGTTCATCAATTTTTGGAATTTTGATACAATTTTTGTTATTTTTCATCTTATCAGGTTAAAACAATGTCTGAGTTATAGGATATAAGTGAATGTTTAAGATATTACAAACTTCAAGTCAGTCTAAAAAAATATATAGTTGAAACTAAACAACACAACCAGTAAATTAGGCTACGACACAGCACAATTTAATAGAGGTCATATTTTGTAAGTTTGAAAACTTCGGTCTTTTAAAAGAATAAATCTTTTATTTTTATAGTTAATACAGTTTAAAAAAAAAAATGACAAGAACCATCAAAAAAATCAGCCTCAGTCTTGTACACACACTTAGAAGAGATCTTTCGTTTATCAAAAAACAAACATTTTCAATTCTGTAGAAAACAAAAAACATACTAGCAACTAGAGAAATTTAGATACTGTAAATTAGATTTTTTTAATGAAAATTTTAAAATAAAACTAAAACAAAAAATTACTATTTTATTAAAATACTAAATTTTATACTTTTACTTCTAGATTTTTAGAACACTTGTATTTGAGATTAGTCAGTTAAGTTAGATATATTTTTTTAATTTGAGAAACTGAGATAACAAAACTTTAAAAAATTATTTTTGTTTACTGTAACTAAGAAAAAACTATTTTTATAAACAACAAACAATAAAGAAAAATCCCCTAATATTGTACTTGATGAAGAAAAAATAAATTTTAATGACATTTTGAATTTTTTATTAAAACTATTTCTTAAAAACACAGTTTAAATTAATTTTTGCTTCAGTTTTTTCTATCCACCATTGTTCTGTATAGTCTAAATTAGTTCTTATAGGGCTTTCTAAAAACTGGACTGTGTATGCATTTTCAATATGTTCTGGTATACTTTACTTGTGCAATTTTTTCTAATGTATAATTAGAGCAAATTGGTCTTTTATTTCATGGTTTATTTTAGTTTGAATGTTTTCCATATGTTTCTGTGGGCATTCCACCTCTTAATAAAGCTGTTCATAGTTTGTCTTATGTATAAATTTTTGCATATGTTGCATAATTTTTGCTATTTAAATGACGTTAAATTTTTATATTTTTTATTGTTTTATTATTACTTGACATACTTTTAATATAATTTACAAAATTTCCACATAAAGCAGTTTCGTTGGTTTCTTTTTTTGTAAAGTTATTTTTGTTTATTAATATATTTCTCAGTGTTTTTGGTCTCTTATAAGTTAGTCTTAATAATTCTGTATTGTTACATTGTTCATTTCTGTTAAAGTTTATAAATTGTTTAAAGCTGGTTTCCCAAGTTACTTTTTCACTTTGTTCTGATTGTTTTTTGTTATTTGTTTTAGGATCTTTATTACATACTTCATCTAATTCATAAAACGTATTATTTATTAATTTTAAATTAAAACTTAACCTACTGCATTTAATCTTTAAGTTAATTAGTGCATTTTTATAATCTTCTTTTTTTTCGTTTAATTTTTTACGTCATTTTAAATGTTCTCTTAAGTAATTATTTGATGTTTTTCTCATAACAATCTGGCAACTATGCCTTTAAATCAGGGGTCGGCAGGCAGTTGGTGGTCGCGGGCCAAATTTCAAGTTTACGAAGTCCTCGCGGGCCGCAGTTTTAGTTTTATAGACATTTGAATAATCTTTTGGTTTTAGTTTTAGTCACACGAGAGAAATGTTTTACTTTTATTCACCTTATCATTTTAAATGACTTTTAGCTATACATAGAATGCTTATTTAAATAAACATTTATTAGAATAAAATTTACATTGACTAATATACTTAAGTGTTAATAACTATGTACTTTCATAAGCATTAATAAGTTAAACTTAATACTTTTGTAACTTTACTAACAACCTAACTCTTTATAAAAAACAAAATTGAAAAACAATTTATGGGTTACTTTTATATATTTGTTATACTATTAACCCCTTTTTTCGTATTTCTAAGAATATTTACTTCAAAAAAATGTTTTTGCGTTTTAAATAGTTTACATTAATTTAAAAATTTAGCAATTAGTTAACTTAATAAAGTTAATACCTGTTTGTATTCCAGAAAGCTAGAACAAATTCTTTAACATAATTAATTCTCGAATACTTAAATAAAATATCTTATTAGTAACTAGTCTTTTACATAGTTGCCACTTAAAAAGCAAAAATGTCTGAGTTGTATCAAACCAGCCTAAGTTTATTAAAAGTTGAAAAAACTAATAAATCGTTGTTAATTAAGCTTAAATACCTAGTAAATATATCATCATCATCAAAAAGTACACAAAGTGTAAGAAAACAAGAAAAAATTACAATTAGTAAACTACACTACAATCATAAAAACAATTCTGAAAATTAAAAAATTTCTTTAAAGTGTTTGAAATAAAAGTTTCACACAAACCTAAGTTTTTAAGCTTTTAAAATAGCCTGTTTGTGTAGCAACCCAGTTAAAACAAAGTTCACAGCATAAAGAAATAACGAAAGTTATTAACAGTAAATAAATTACATGCCAAAAAAACTTACAAGTCAGCTGGAATGGACAATTAAGTTTCTTAAACAATTTTAACATAAGTATTTAACTTTATTGAGTCATTAGCGAAATAGAAAAACTTGTTTTTTATTAAGCATTATAGCAATTTTTTATCTGCAATAAGAATATTGCATTTAAAAATATTAATTGCAAAATATAAGACGAGCTACAAAAATAAAAAAAAAGTTAGTTAGGAGTTATTGCGAGAAACGATAAAAAAACAAATCACCAAAATCAGTTCCAACAAAGCACAAGATTATCTTTAGTAACTACAGAATTATCAGAAAAAAATTGTTAAGGAAAGTTATAAAGAAGCAAAATTTATTATTTAAAATGAGATACCGTTTATAATTGAAAACTTTTTTAAAGAATTTATGTTGGTAGTAATGAAAAACTTTTGTATATTTCTTCAATGACAACAAAAGGTCGTATTTAGGAAATGCATTAAGGTTATAAAGTGGCATAAATCAAATTAAGACTTTAATCAATATGTTAACAAGAGAACACTGATAAAAAAACTATTGCTCATCTGAGAATTTTTATTAGAGGTGTTTTTACTAACTTTGACATTTTAGTAGAATTTCTCGGTTTAGTTCCAACACGAAGCACAACAATCGGTGAAATTTTACAAGTAAGCTGCAATGCACCAATACAGAGGTTTTAGAAGAACAATTCCTTCTTTTTATTTTAGTATAAAGTTTAATTAAAGTTTATAATGTGTCTTAAAAAATATATCAATATTAAAAACACTGTTAAGCTACTTTAGTATATTTTTTAAAAAAGAAATGTTTATTTGCTAAATTTTTTGTGTCAAATCGAAATTTCATTACTTTACATTGAAAAGTTGTTTGAAATTCCAGGTTTATTCAAAAAATCTCAAATTCAAGTTTTTTTTCCAGAACTTTTAAGCATTAATTTTCAAGTTCAAAGCTTTTCCGGGATTCAAGTTTTTTTTGGCAACACTGATTGTTCACACTTAAATGTACACAATAATATAAATAATGTATTGAATTATATCAGCTGCAAGACTTAAAATTTAACATATATTATAACTCAAACTAACACTGTGGATTGAGCAAAACATACATCATAAGTTTAATTTGCCACTCTTTCAAGCAAAAAGCCAGCCTAAGTCAACAAAAACATTTCTGATATTTTTGTATACAAAAAACAGTTCTAGCCAAAAACTTATAAAATGACTTAGTTGGCTTGAGATTTGAAGTCTAAAAATAGCGATAGTCTAAGTGTGTGTCAATGTTTAGTTGTTTATTAGCATGAATTTGAACTATTTTGATTAACAGTGTACAACCTTGATAAATTTACAACCTAAGTCTAGTTTATATTTATTAGGTAGCTCCAAAAATCAGCAAATGTGTGTATTGATATGCAAGGCATAAAAGTTAACTTAGTTTTACAAAAACAATGTTTGAAAAAATGAAAATGTATACCTAACAAAAACTATATTAATTTATATCATATATACTCTTTTAAATGTGTCTGTACAAATTTAGATGATACATGTAGAAACAACAATGTTAGATAATTATGCATAAACTAAACTTAGACTAACTAAAGTATTAAATAAAAAGTGGTTTAAAATATGAGCATCTTTTTAAGTTGGTGTGCATATAAATTAATTTAAGTGCAAACAGAACTTCTAAAAAATTAAAATGTGTCAAAAGAAAAATTAAAAAAACCTTATTTCTTATCACTATGTTATTTTAAATGTTTTTACAGTAAAATATAACATTTACAAATTAAAAAATCTATAAAAGAAACTTAGGTATAAAAAACAGTGAAAAATATATCTAAGCTATAAAGAAATTACACTTTAGTTAATTACTGTGAATTACTTTTGTACAAAATGGAAAACACTTGCATTTAGTTTATTTAATAAATAGATATTATATAACTAACTTATTAAGTTCAAGCACTCTTTACACTCTTTTTTCAGATAATTACTTGCTGTTGTAAAAAAGAAGTTATTATGAAACTCAGAAAAATATCCTGTTAAAATGCTAACTTGTCTTTTTCACATTTTTAAACTAAAGCAGTAATTTCTTCTAATTATTTTTAAATGTTATACAGAGACTTAAAACCAAACTAATCAAATTAAATCGAGTTACCGAAAAAATTTAACTTGAAACATATTTTGCTCAGCGGGCCACATTTACATGCTCGCGGGCCACAAAATTTTCTTTCGCGGGCCGCATTCCATTCAAAAAAATAATGTGCTCGCGGGCCGCAGATTTACCCTTCGCGGGCCGCAATTGGCCCGCGGGCCGCAGTTTGCCGACCCCTGCTTTAAATTAACATAAATAATCTCAATTTCCGAGGGATATTGTTTTTAAAAAATCATACTAAAAGTTTCATGTCATTAGAATAAATAAATTTGTTAATGGGAGATGTTGCCATTACCAATAGTTTTATGCTGTTAGTGTAAATTGTGTTACTCAATGCAGATTTAAAAATTGTATTGTGTAATAACAAATATGTTTCACATGAAAGAAGTATTTTTATTACTCAGCTAAATAAATATTTACAAAAAATAACTCAATGCCTGTAGATTAAATTTGTAATGATAGAAAAGTTTTCTTTGACACCGCATTTGTAAAATTTCTTAGCCACTTCAAGTATTACAAAAAATGCTCTCTTTTTTTTTAATATTTTTAGTTTAATAACTGATAAAAACAAGCTTGAGTATTAAGTTTCATTAAATACTTAAATAATAAGTTAAACTCTACTAAAAATTGACGCATTTTACTACAATGTTTTATTTAAAATAAATAGTTGTTTTCTAATTTATAACTCAAATCATAAAACTTAGTTGATTTTTATAAGCTGGAGTCCGATTGATAGTTAGTTGTACTAACTTAAATAGCTAAAAAAACTGTTTAGATGTTCTACTTGGCATTATTTAAAGACTGTATCCATAAAAAACTTTTGTTTTAACTTATGTTCCCTACTTCGTTTCTAAAATTTTCATTACCAACTAAAAATAACTTTATAATTTACCTGCATTTACATACCAAAAAAGATGCCTTACTTCTTTGATACAACAATTGTACATTAACTATTACATATGGTATAAAAGTTATATAACATTTGAAAAACTTTTGATTATAAGAAAGTATATTTTAATGGTTGAAATTTTTTTAAATGGTTATTGATTTGATTTAATCAATAACTATTTTGTTTAAAATTATTTATTGTTTACATTTAATCTTTAAAATAATTTTATCAAATTGTATTAATCTAGTCATAAACTAAACTAGAGACATCACTCAACAAGTTTATAATTAGTGATCTACCGGATCCACTATTTAAGATCCGGCTGGTTCCGGATATTTTTTCTAATTTAAGATCCGGCCGGTTCCAGACTCTAAATGTATTAAGATTGTGCAGTTTCAATAGAGAACAAACTTATAAAATTGTTTTATTATAATACCATTAATTAGTAAAAATTGTTTAAAACAAATATTTTATTCAAAAAAGATACAATGTTATTGTCAAAATGTTTTATTTGAAAACTAGGAAAAAGAACGTTGTAAAAAAAAACAAAAATCTACTTATACGATATCTCAGTTTAAATGTTCAACTTCAAGGTACTTGTACGACTAATTTTGAATGACGTAAAAGAAAATTAAATGTTAAAATGCTTTAAAAAAATAACGAACTTTTTTTAATGATAGGCTTTACATTAAACTTTTACTTACGATTTTTCTTTAATAACTGTTTACATATAGAAAGTAAGTAATTTAGTAAATAAAATTTACTCATATCAACGCCATTAAGCTACAAAGAAACCTAGTCTTGTTTTTTCAATTTGTGATGAAGAAATAAAAGTTTTTGGCCGGTTTTTTGGAAGCAACCGATTCCGCTGTTGTTCGTACAAGTTACCAGCTTCTAAAAACAACCTTTCAGAATAAACAGAAGATGGTGGTGCCAAAAGATACCTTCTTGCAAACCTGGCAAAACCAGTGTATATTTTCTTGTTTAAGTTCCACAAAGACAAGACTTCAGCTTCTTTAACTTCTTCAGTAGATAAATTTTATTTAGCCAAAAAAGCCTTAATTTCTGTCTTAATTTCCTAATCAACTGAATCTTGTTGCTAACTTTCGTGAGTATTTACACTTCTTTACGATTCAAATATAAAATAGAACGACAAAATTTCTTTAGGAACATCATTTGTAGGTATTTTAGCTTTTGGTTTATTAGGCGGTACTAGAGGAACTTGACCACTTTGACCAGTCTCATGACAACTATGATTTTTTACTTGTGATTTCAGTAGCCTTACAATCTGCTGTTTAAGATTAGCAGAGAAAAAATCAAGTCAATACCGTGGATCAACAGCTGTTGTGATTAATAACAAGTCGTTATCATGGAGGATTATTCGTGTACTGTTATTAGTAGTATAAAACATTCTTCGAAAGCCTCTTCTATATTTTCTGCCAAGGTTGTAGAACTATTTTGATCTAGACCTGGTGGACTATTAGCTTTATGATTGAAAAAACATTTTTTAGTTCTACTGCATGCGGGATTACACTTGACAGTAATGTACTGTTTTTACTTCTTTCTGCGTTACTATATAAAATGTTCGAGCAGTTCATTAAGGAAGCTAACATGTTTCCATTCATCAACTGTAAGACTATTTTCGAGTTTAAATTTGTTGTTAGCCACGTAGTTCCGGACATTTGTTTTTAGTTTTTCTAATTTTGTCAGCGTTAGGTAGGTTGAGTTCCACCTTGTTTCAACATCTTGCACAAGTAACAAGGCTTTTTGCAATTACACTGATGAACCTCAAGTGACCTAGATTTATTTCTTTTAGTTTCTCTTACGCTGTAGAAAATTGGTTAAAGTGGCCAATAGTTTGACGGGCCTTGGCTATTAACACACTTATTTTACTTTCTAAAAACAGTGAATCTTTAATTATCAGTTTAAGCGTGTGAATGAAACAGGTTGCTAAAGAGGATTCTAACATCAACATACCAGCCTTAACGTTAAATGCATTGTCGCGCAGAAAAACGAGAATGCGATTTACATTAATACCCAACTTTCAAGCATCTCCTTTATGTTTTCACAAATATTAAATCCAGTGTGAGAACCTTCTATTTCCTTACAGTGCAAAGCTCGGTGTTTGTACTTAAAGCTTTCATTTAACTAATGCACTGTTAAAGAAAGATATGACGTTTTTTTTTTCGAATTTGCCCATATATCACTTGTAAATGACAAAACGAAGCTTCTGATAACTCAGTTTATATTTTTATCTTGGAATTTTCATAAGTCTAAGGAAGCATTGTATCAGTGAAGTACTTAGTGCTCTGAATCAATTAACCTGACTCTACAGCAGCCAACAAGTCTATGGAACCTTGTTCGCTAGTAAATGAAAATGGTTGGTTGTCCATAGCATTAACTTTTCTTTAATGAATTTTTACTGCTTTTCATTGTTTATTTTCCATTGTTTCACAGGGCGATAACTCTCAATACTAGTTTGTTTCATTGCTGTTATTTTTTTTTTGTTTTGAATTTAGAGACGAACTATCGCTGACTGCTTTATTGGATGACGATTTTCTTGCCTCTGAATTTTTTCTTTAATGATTTGATTTCAAATGCTTTAGTAAAGAAGAAGTGCTGTACGAATTAGCATTACCTTTTTTAATGAGTTTATTGCAAAGACTGCAAATTGCATAACAAGGGTCTTCCTCACTTACGTTGACAATTTCCATGCAATTGACATTTTTTATTTAGGAGAAATAAACTATCTAACTGTTAGAAATTGATTATATTAAAAATAATATGATTAATCTTATATTTCTACAGGGTTGCAACTCTTTTTGACAATGGAACTTTACTAAGTCATCTTGAGTTTTATCAAATGCTTTGAAATGTTTTTCTTATTTTTTAAAATTATTAAAACTTAAGTTTTTATCAAACAACATGGTTATAAAAAAATGAGTTATAAGAAATTAAATTCGACTAAATCTTACTTAAATTAAAATCTAGAATATATATTTTCTGAAATTTTAAAAGTTCTTAAATTTACAAAACCATCCTGACCGTGTGTAAACCCTGTTTCTAATGTTTTATTTATTTATTTAAAAGAAGAACCAAATCATATCTCCCTAAATTTGTCACAATGGAACTAGAAAAATATTTTCTACTCCAAAACTTTTCCAAACTTGTATCAAAAGTAAATTAAATAATGGTCATAATAAAGATGAAAACTTAATAACTTTTTGATGAACTGCTGTATGTACCTGTATTTTTACAAAAAATGATTGATTAACTAAAGTTTAATTAGTCTGTTTCGCTTGACTAATTTTCTATATATTATATTAAAATCACAATAACCTAAGTATATAAAACTGAAAGAAGCTGATCGCGGAAAACAAAGTCTTTCCAAACTAACTGGCTCGGACCCGGCCAAATTTCAGCTAGGATCCGGCCGGTTCCGTTTACGGATCTTTTTTTTAAGTTAGGATCCGATCGGATCCGGTTCCAAGCAAAAGATAGCCGGTTTCGGATCTTGGATCCAGTAGATCACAATTTATTATATCACTATATTAAACAGTTCAAATTATTAACTTTTTGGTTAGTACTTGTTACGTATTTACTTAAAATATTTAAAATAAAAGTCAGTTTAATAGTATATGTTTAAAAGCTGATTTTTCGTTTATTCGAGCATATTAGCATAATAAAAACCGAAAGTGCAAAAACCATATAAATATATAGTTTTTAAGTTAAAAAAAAAATTATAAAAGCTGTATTTTAGATTATAAATCGTCAGGCATAAAGAATTTCTAAATACTATCATTTGTATCATATTAATTAAAACAATTTTGATGTTTATAAACACTAATCTTTAGAATAAAATGTGTATAAACTTAAAGAGGTGATGATTATAAAAATAAATAAATGCATAATTACTATAACAAGGAACCATCTTATTGGCACGAATGTACTAACGTCACAGTAATAAAAATGTCAATACTAAGCTTGATTAAGTAAACAAAACGTACTATCTGATGAAATTAAAAGATGAGCGAAGATTAAGCAAAATAAAACTCTAAGGCAAAATAAAGCAGTTAATAGTGATTAATAATATTGGGTGTACAAGAGAAATAACAGTGTGCTTAATTTATAAAGCTATAAAAGTTAAGTTGAATTTTTCAACAGTTTGTAGACTCGTATATGCTTTGAGGCCTGCAAATAATTAAAAGGTAATTTCATTCTGTTATTATTTACAGTTTTTATGTCTGAGAGAAAAAAAAACATAAGTTGAGTTACTTTAGAACTAGATTCTTACATTTGTTTGTGTAATCTTCTTCAATTATGTATAGTTTAAATTGTCTTTCTCTTTTTTATTTTTTAAGTATACATCACTTGCTAGTAATTAATTACTTTGTTAATTTATGTCATCATATTTCATAAACTCTTATTTGATCACAAATTGTTTCTACCAGATATTTTGAAACTAATTTATAATAAAACTTTATATTATGTATAGAAGTCTGCCGCTTGAGTTCGCAATTCGAACACAGCTCAAAACTAACAACTCAACAAAGTTTTAATCTTAAATAGTTTAAAGCAGAAACTCTGCAGTCTATTATGAATTTCAATGAGCGTAAGTTTGAATCACAGCATAGTTTTCCAAAATTATAAGTAAGGTAAGCAAAAAAACACGTGTATTTTTATAAAAAATAAGCTTCAAGAATCTTTAATACACATTTAAACATTACAAAATTGTAAAAACTAAACATATGCTTAGTTAAGTAAACAAAAAATGTTAAATCAAAACTAAAACAAACTTGCGACTGGAAAGTAGACCTCTACGCTCCAAAAACCCTACATTTAAAATTAAATTAGTTATTCAGTTTACAAACTTTTAACTTCGATAAGAAATGGTTTTAACAAATGGTAATTATAATCCTCATAATTTTTTTTTTACAAATTGAATACCTGCAAATGATAACAAAATAAACAAAATATTTAAATAAGAAGCTTGTAACTAGTTTTAAAAATACATATTTAATGATACTATTTTATTTACAAAATATTCAAATGTGAAAAAATATATACGTTTAGCTTTTAATAAAAATTAAAACTTACTCCTGTTGTCCCTGCATTCATCGTAAAATCCTTCGTCCACGTACGAGACCCGTCCCGCCTGCTTCCACACCACGTCACTGGCTTGCTTCCTTCTCCTGACATGGGCGCTTTGTGTGGCGCGCATGAAGCATGAAACCACAAACATTTTGAGCAGCATTCTACGCTTCACAGGAGTGACAAGGATCATATCCATGTCGCGCTGGTGCAGTCTTGTTGTGAATTCAGGCAGCATCTTTTTAATAAAAAAATTAGGTCAGGTCTTTAGTTTGAATGGGTAAGTTATAGTTTTCCTAAAAACTACAACAAACAGTTTCGACTGTACTATATTTTACTTTTGATGTAAAAGAACACATTATTAATCGTGAGACAAAGTTTTATATACTTTTAGTTTTAAGCAAAACAATTAAAGCTTCAACTTAATTTTTCTGCAAAATAAAAAATAAAATTTTAATGATTCAAAACTGATTCATTATAGAGTGTTTCTACCTTAGAGGGATCCACAGTTATAATACAACTTATTAAAATAAAATTATAAGGAGAAACATTGTATAAAAATAAAACTTTTGAGTCACAAAGTTGATAGACATAGTTTTTACTAAAATTTTAGCAATGGAAGAAGTTGTTGTATTTACAAGAAAAGTTGTGAATAAAACAATAATTATTTTCAACGACATACAAGTTACTCACTAAAGCTAAATTGGATGCAGTTGTGTGGACTTGCCGTTTGTTAGAATCAGTAAAAATTGATTTGGGTGCAAAAGTGTTATAAGCCTCTATCATTTCATCAAGTAAACTCCTTAAGGTTGATCTCAATGGGTTAAGTTGTGCACTTAAATATAATATATTTGTAAATATATAATTCTTACGCTACAAATATTTTGCTTGAGTTGTTAAAATTAAATGTTTTAATTTATAAACTATATATAACTATAACGTAAAACTCTTTAACTAACTAAATTAAAGTTTGTACTACTATTATTTTTTTATTAATTTTACTTTGGCGAACTTTAAATACCACTTGCAACTTAACAAGAGTATATTTTTCATATTGAAGTCCTAATATCGATAATAATTTAAAAGTCCTTAAAAGGGGTGCCCGAGGTGAGCATTATAGTTTCGAATCAATGCTCATCGAAAAAGAAAAACCAAAACTAAATACGCAAGTTTCTGGAAATGTAAAGGAAAAGGAAATGGAATTGAAAATATAACTCAATTATTGTTATTAATTGTTGTTTTATTAGCATGTGTTTTATAAATTTGTACAACTACGTCATAATTAATTTATTTTAAACCTTTATATCAATATTCAAAACTTTTAAAAAAGAATCAGAGATAAGATATAAAAAGATTTAAGTTTTAAGAATTTTTTAAAATCAAAAATATATTTTAGTTAAGTTGCAAGTGTTATTTAAATAAAACAAAATTCCTTCCGACAATAGAACTTTAGCGAACATTTTTTACTTCTAGTGAAGTTTTCGAACGTTATTTTGTTTTGGATGTGATATTTCCTTCTTGTAAAATTTTATATGGCTGAAAATTTAAAGCTCGAGTTTTTCTAAACACCCTGTTATATATAAACTTTTTTTTAATTGTTGAAATTGTTTCAGTGCTTTTTGCAAAAACTGTCTAAACAAACTAAAGTTAAATTTATTGATTGATATTTTACATATTTTACAAACATACACATTATAACGTATTTAATTAAATTAATTGGTCAAATAATTAAAATGCAAATGTACAAGTATTTTCGGCAATAGATTTTTTTTAACAAGTAGTTTGATTATGTATGCAGAGTTGTTGTCTTTTTTTAAGTGATAAGTCTTTTTTAATTTCATATTTCTCTAAGCTAAAAAGTTTACACGTTTTTTTTTGTTTTTTTTTTTGTTCTGCAAAGTACCTCCCAATCTTAATTGTATTTCTTGTATGAAAACTAATTCGAAACTGTATACATTACATGAAGAATAACTCCTTATTTAATCTATTAAAATCATTTAGTTTTAATTAATAAACATTTTTTAAAGATAATGATAGTTATGAAATACGATACAATGAGCTAATACTTTATGTATTATAGTTATACAACTACAGTTCTGTAAAGTTCAAATAGTAAATAAGTTTACTAAAAAAATGATAAATTTTGATGTGTATGACCCAATACTCTAAATAAAATAAAACTTTTAAATTTTCAAAACAAGATCCTTAATAATCTTTAAACTCTATTCAACTTAATAAAATGTTACAGATTTAAAAATTTTTTATTACTAACTCTGCTTGTAAAATGAGAAGGTCAGTGAGATGGATGTAGTAGGAAAGTTGGTGTGTGGGAACAACAAGTGGAGCAATCTGCATGCAGTTTGTAACAAGTTCTCTGGATTGAATTGCACAGAAAACAAACCTTTAAAATATTTAAGTTTATAATAAATACAAAAAATACATACAATTTATGATGTTCTACCATGAAGCAACCGTTTGCTGGTGTTGATTAGTGACGTCAGCATTGTCTTTTACCGTGCAATGTTTAATACATTGTCCACTAGGCAAGACAGCTGGTACGCTCGTATTGAATACGATAAAATACAACAATGGCGAAAGTCTACAGGAGTTAATCCTTGACTTTCGTTTGCCGTGAGACAAGCGCAAGTTAACATAAAGGTTTGATCATACCAATTCGATCATCAGACTACAAGCTTTCGGTAGACTGAGACCCGGATTTCGTTCTTATTGAAACTCATCAGTCAGCTGCAACAGAAACTACATACGGTTTAACATGTTCTACCATCAAGCAACCTTTTATGTCAACTTGAGCTTGTCTCACGGTAAACGAAAGTATAGGCTTAGCCCCTGTATCCTTTAGCCGATGTTATCTTTATCAACCTTACTTAAGGTATAGATTGTTACAAGTATAAATCTTAAAGTTAATTATAAAATTATAAATCATATCATAAAACACTGATTACATAAACTGTTTTTAAAAACTTCAAGCCATAATTAAACCTTTTATCAATATTTAACTTTTAACTGTTTAAAATATAGATTTAATAGCTTGTTAACAAAAGATCCTAGTAAAACAAGTTCACTGGAATATAAATAAAAACAAATTATACAGTAGTCTTCCTTTATTGTACCAACATATGTTTTTGTGTGTTAACGAATCAACACACTTTAACTGGGTTCTGTAAAAAATAGCTGTCTTAATCTTCATATATGTTGTGACGTAATTGTTGGATGTATTTTGTTGAATCGTTGACAACAATAAAATAAGTTTGAATCAGTATTTCTATCCATTAAAGTAAGTGGTTTGTTTATATTATGATTTTTTGTGTATTTTAGTTTACTTTACTTAGTTTAGACTTAATAATTACAAATATTATATAGTTTTATAACAGTCGGATTTAGCTTTAAGTCTTTTACCTATTATTAACTATCAACCTGTAAAACCCTGTAGAAATTATTTTACTTTAATTAGCTTATCTTTTTCCATAAGCTTATCAAGGAATTTTGAAATTTTCAGTATATCTATATATATATAAAGGTTTATTTCAAGAAGTAAAACTCAAAGGACTCGAATTTCGTGCTTATGCACTCATCAGCTTCAAAACAAATTTAAAACAAAGCACCAAACAAAACACACAAACGAAAGTTAAAAAATTTAGCATAAATAGATTATGACTTACTTTAAACTTGTTTTGAAGTTGATGAGTGCATAAGCACGAAACTCGATTCCTTTGAGTTTTACATCTTGAAATAAACCTTATTATTAATAAAGCCCTTAAGGTGAGCTCAGTGTGAAAAATTTGATTTATCAAGTTAAATAACTTAATTCGATATATATATATATATATATATATATATATAATTTATTCAAATGGCGATTTTAAAAATTCTGGAACATATGTTTCACAAAGCTTTAATTTTTCATAAAGCTTTGATCATCAGCCAGTTAAATTCAAAATACAAAGCACTGTACTAAACAAAGATACAAAAGTTATGCAAAAAAACAAAAAACAGTATGACGTAATATTGTACATTATAAATATTCAGTACAAAAATCGATCTACCTTCTAACTAATTAAACAACTAAAATTAACGAAAACAACAGTTAATTGACTATAAAATGCTTCAAAATTTGTTGTGTTTTAAAAGAAGCTTTTTTATATGTCGACAAGACGATATAAATTCGCTTCGCTTATTTAAACAACCTTCCTTTTTTAACGCACACATAACGGCTGTTGATTCTTTTAAGCACAGCCTACAAACAGGGTTGTTACCATCTGCTATTGGCTGTGCTCTTTTTATCACCTCCCAAGTTAATTTAAAATCAATGTTTTTGCGCTTAAGGCCGCAAACATACTTCGAAAGCTCAGTTTCATTTTCGTATACACCACCTTTAAAGGATTTTTTATGGTTGGCATACCGAAATCTGAATTGAGTGGAGCACAGGCCGATGTAGAACTTCTTTTCAAGGTCAGAGTTAACTGTTGCCTTGTAAATAATGTTCTCTGACCGGCAATTGCCCCCCTTCAAATTGTATTTACAGCCACCGGCGCAATTACACTGATTTTTGATTGAATTACTTTTGTTTAAAATCCTTTGATTATGTGACTTGATTAATCTCTCCAAATTCGCCATACATGAATAACTGATTCGCATATTATGTTTGTTAAATATCTTTGATAATGGGTTATTTTTGTTGAAATGTTTTTTTACTAGATTTATAAATTCTCTGCCGATGTTTGTTTTAACTGAAGTACAGAATGGGGGAATAATATAATATATATATATATATAAATTAAGGTGATTGTTTAAACTTAATCACTTTCTATAGAGCCCACTTAAGGGATTTTAAATAATTTATTAGTACAATGCAATTTTAAAAATTCTAGAACATATGTTTCATAAAAACAAAAAATATTGTACTTAATATTCAGCTATTTCAATATTTGCACCGAATATTTGTAATGTACGATATTCTACTCTTACGTCATATTGTTTTTTGTTTTTTTGTATAAATTTTGCATCTCTGATTACCAAAGTGCTTTTTATTTTAAGTTTGAACTGGCTGAAGATTGAAGACAATCTTTTTTGTCTTTATGAAATATATGTTTTAGAGTTTTTTAAATCGCATTGTACTAATAAATTATATATATATATTAGTACACTTTGAAAGCTCAGTCTCATTTTCGTATACACCACCTTTAAAAGATTTTTATGGTTAGCATAACGAAATCTGAACTGAGTTGAGCATAAGCCGAAGTAGAACTTCTTTTCAAGGTAAGAGTTAGCTGTTATAAACGGTGATAAAGTTGTAGCATTTCTATGTTTTTCATGTTTAAAGATGTACTTGCGTTTTGTGTAGCGATTCTTAAACAATAGTCCAGTACAGCCAACATAAAACTTGATCTGGTTTTCAGTTATGACAGTCGCTTTATATACAATATTTTCCATTAGGCAACATCCATTTACCGGGCATTCTTGTTTTTTGCAGTCACACATTTGCCTCTCTTTGTCCTGTGTGTCTAACATCTTTCGATTGTGTGTCATTATAAGTTGTTTCATGTTTGGCATGCAGGAATAGGACACTTTTAGTGTCTTCCTGTTAAAAACTTTACAATTTTTGTCCACAATCTCTAGGAAGCGCTTCCCAACCCGTGTTGCCACACTTTTGCAGAATGGAGCATTGAATTATAAAATACTTTTTCTCCTTCTTTTCTTGTTCTTACCCTTCTCGTTTTTGTGGCTATAGGCTAACTCGTGATAGTACCCACTTTCTCTTATATCTTATAGCTTGGTTTGTTTCCTTGAAAATGCTTTGACTGCCAGAAATCTTTTGGAGGCGGTTATTCACTGCAACCGGTATGTGTTTTAACACATGCTCTGGATGGTTTGATTTGCTATTCACATAAACCGTATGCGCATTTGGTTTTCTATATGGCTTATGGCATTCATTTTGAAAATCTAAGTTACACCTAAGAAGTCTGTTACAAACAGATTGGCTTCAATACCAATTATCCATATTTAACCAATGTTTTTAAAAACTTTTCTTAGATGTTTGACTTTACTCTCCATATCTGGTCCAGGTAGAATGTACACCACTGCTAAACCATCGTCACGATATATGCCAAAGTTACCATCTCTTAAGATCTTTTCCTTCTTCAATATATCTAAAATATATAGGCCAACCAGTTCGTAAATTTCTGCGCTATGAAAGCTTCCCATTGGTACATCAAAGCTGTTCTTGTTATGCTTTTTCGACCATGGTTCACCTTTGTGGAACAGTACTGATTTACACAATGTCTGTTTAGCCCTTTTTCCTTTTCCGTGATTTCAGTTAGGCCTGCAGCAAAATTGAAGGAGTTTTCCAAAATTGTTGCTGAGATGGCTGGATAAAAGCTAACTTTATCAAATTTGATAAACCTTGAAGTTGATTTGTTGCTTAAGTTATTTAACCAGTTCAATACCTCATAAGTATTTTTCCATTGTATTAAATTACTTTTTGATCTTATAAAATTGTTGATTTTATCTAAATTTGTTTTTGCAGGTTTACCAATAAAAGTTTTTGCCGGATTTATTATATATGATCAATTAACTATTAACTATATATATATATATATATATAGATATATATAATTTATTCAAATGGCGATTTTAAAAATTCTGGTACTTATGTTTCATAAAGCTTTAATTTTTCATAAAGCTTTAATCATCAGCCAGTTAAATTCAAAATAAAAAGCACTGTACTAAACAAAGATACAAAAGTTATGCAAAATAACAAAAAACAGTATGACGTAATATTGTACATTACAAATATTCAGTACAAAAATCGATCTACCATCTAACTAATCAAACAACTAAAATAACGAAAACAACAGTTAATTGACTATAAAATGCTTCAAAATTTGTTGTATTTTAAGAGAAGCTTTTTCATATGTCGACAAGACGATATAAATTCGCTCCTCTTATTTAAACAACCTTCCTTTTTTAACGCATACATAACGGCTGTTGATTCTTTTAAGCACAGCCTACAAACAGGGTTGTTACCATCTGCTATTGGCTGTGCTCTTTTTATCACCTCCCAAGTTAATTTAAAATCAATGTTTTTGCGCTTAAGGCCGCAAACATACTTCGAAAGCTCAGTTTCATTTTCGTATACACCACCTTTAAAAGATTTTTTTATGGTTGGCATACCGAAATCTGAATTGAGTGGAGCATAAGCCGATGTAGAACTTCTTTTCAAGGTCAGAGTTTAAGAGTTTTAAGAGTTTAAGTTTTAGAGTAGAAGGTGTTTAAGTTTGAACATTAACCTTATTTTATATATATATATATATATATTAATAAAATAAAAACAAATTATACAGTAATCTTCCTTTATTCTACCAACATATGTTTCTGTGTGTCAACGAATCAACACACTTCAACTGGGTTCTGTAAAAAAATAATTACTGTAATAAGAGAATAGAATTTTACAGAACCCAGTTGAAGTGTGTTGATTCGTTGACACACAGAAACATATGTTGGTAGAATAAAGGAAGATTACTGTATAATTTGTTTTTATTTATATTCCAGTGAAGTTACTTTACTAGGATCTTTTGTTAGTAAACAATTAAAACTATATTTTGAACAGTTATTAATAAAATACTAAGTTTTCAAATAAAACTGTTTCACTATTCTGCTAAACAGAACAGATCTTCAGTTAGTTTATTGTGATTTTATCTTAAAACATAAGTCAAAGTGTACATGAAATTAAGAAAAAACATTAGGGATTGTTACGTCACTAAATAAATCATTAAAAGATATAAGACACACTAAGTTTGCATAAATGTTCAAAATCACTAAAATAAAAGCTTGAAAAATGTTTACAATTACTAAAAAGTTCATTTCGTTTATTTAAAGCTAGATTTGAGTTTAATTTTGAGACCACGTGTTTTCCGATATTGCAGAGAAAGCAGCCATGTTTTAAATTGAGTTTGTTTTTTGTTCATGCTAAAATTTCCCACTTAATGCTAAAATATTTATTTCTATCCTTCAAATCCCAGATATATTTCGAAAGCGTAGTATTTAGTCTGTATTTACTGTTGTTAAAAGAATATTTATGCCGTGTGTACCTACTTTTAAACAATAAACCTGATGAGCCAACATACTGCTTTCTTTTCTCTGATGTGATTATCGTCACTCTATAGATAACATTTGTTAACAAACAATTGCCATCCACTATGCATTTATCTCTGCAGTTGCATAGCTTTCGGTCTTCTGCCTTATCTTCTAACATTTTGCGATCATGAGACATTATCTGGCTCTTCATGTTTGGCATGCACGAGTACAAAATTTTCAACAGTTTTCTATTAAAAATTTTATGGTACGGGTGCGTTGGGCCAAAGTTTCAGCTAACGATTTCCAGGAACCGTTTACCTGCCGACAAACAAAATGGTGGAATATAGGATATTTCTCTTTTCCTTTTGGTCTTTTTCTCGTTACCAGCGTTATGTTTCAAATCGTGATTGTGACCTCCTTTAACTAACGCTTCCTGGTAGTGCTGTTTCGCTCTGTTAAAGCAGCTCTCATTCTTAGATATAGTTGTCAACCTTTTGTTGATGGATTTAGGTACTTGGTTGACAACATATCGAGGGAGGTTTGATTTGAAATTGACATATGTCGTTTGGAAATTTGGTTTTTTGTACGGTGCATAAGTGTCATTGCGAAGGTCTAGCTCTACATTTAAAAAATCAGTTCTTACTAGATTGGAATCTATAGTTATTTGTAAGTCGAATCTGTTGAACACCTTTCTGAGTCTTTTTGAAAGCCGCTAAATAACTGGACCTGACTTACGTTCTACGATCGCTAAGCCATCGTCTCTATAAATTCCAAACTTGTTCTGCTCAAAGATATTTTCCTTCTCAATTTCATACAGTATAAGTAACCCTACTAGTTCGCATACTTCTGCACCATGAAAACTTCCCTGCGGTATATCAAAACCATTACCCATACCTTTTTCGACCAATTGTTGTAAATAATGACTGATTTGCAGCAGTGAACTGCTGTGTCGATATCGTCCTTACTAATTGCGCAATAGTTTTTAGCAAATGCTAATGCTTCTAGCAGCGTATTTCTAGAAATATTAGGGTAGAAGTCTTTGACAATGCTTTAATGAAACTATGCTTTTGTTTGTTTTCAATATTGTTGAACCAGTTAATAACGGATTGTGTATTTTTCCATTGGTTTAATTTCATAACATTCCTCATTATATTAATTAACCTATCTAAAACTTTCTTAGCCACTTGGCCAATATTTGTTTTAGACGGGTTTATTACTCTACATTTAGGTTTATTCAAATATATATATACAAATAAAAAAAACTTCATGAGCAATCACTGAACTGAACGTGAAATGAAGTACGATAACACAGAGTGAATTAAAACTAAAATACAAAATAAAATCTAGAACATAGTAATCACAGGTAAATTAAAAAGCGCAAAATAAGATAAATTTGTTATCATTATTTATAGCTGACCAAATTAATGTTTTATTTTTTTTGCTTGAATACAAGCTTTCAAGTAGATTTGCAAAATGATGCCTGGATGGGATCAAAAAGATGCAAAAATATTAGCATCTTTTATACAACTTTATTTATCATTTATTTATTATTTATCATTGTTTAAAAAACTGTAAAACAAAAGTAAACTTTTGAAAGTTTATAAATAGGGTGGTACTTAAAATAGAATTATCTAATGCAGTGGTCTTCAACCTTTTCAAAAGCTGAGCACACTAAATTATCTGAAAATAAATTATGTGCACACTAGACTATAAAAAATATGTCATTTTTACTAAACAATACTATTTTTTATGTTTTGAATGCCTTAGTATATAAATAACGGTTTAAAAACTGTCATTTTTCGTTACAACTAGCTCTTTCCCATATTAAAAGATAAAAAACGTTAATTAAAAAATATGCTTTCACTTTTTAAATTTTCTGTGTAATAAATCTATGCACACTTTAAAAACCACTGATCTAATGTATGGGCGGATATTGTCAAATAAACACTTAAGAAAAAACAGCAATTGCAGTAGAATATTAAGAGTTACTTCTCAATAAAAGACAGGACTTTTCAAGTATATTTCCGAGTATCTTGTAGAGTTGTTCATACTTCTGATATAATTATGTAGAGGAAATGTGCAAAAGTGATGCAGTACAAAATATTGTGCTACATGCAAAAGCAAAAATTTGCAAAACTAAAGCTTCGATGATATTAGACACCTACCCATAAAGTATAGTTTTATTAAAAGGGTTATATAATAGGTTTGTATTATGTTACTAGTGAACTACAAGCAGGTACAGAAAAATTACTATAGAAACGAAGCTTATCCTTAAGTTGAGGTGTATACATAACTTCTAATATTGTAAGCTATTCTAATAAGAATAGTTGATCGGCCTAAACACATTGGAATTCAAATGACTATCATGTACCTATCGGTCCTAAAACTAAGGAAGCAAATCTTAATAGCTACTTTGACTTAAATGTATTGTATTTACAATTTCATTAATTTTTTTTTTTGAGTTAAGCAATCTCCGAAATGATAACTGTATAACATTTTTCTTTCTTTACAAGTTTCATTAGGGAGGGCAAGTTTGTTTAGCTGCCTAGTGAACAATTTAATAAAATAATATGTGAATTCATGGTGTAAATAGTAGTATCAAATAAATTACTAAATGCTAATAAATTAAAGGTAGTTTATATAACAAAAATTTCTTTTAAACAAAAAAAACTCTTGTTAAAACCTTACCATTGTTTATGTTTCTTTTTTAATTGGTTACAACTTTACACTGTTGTTAAGTTGAAACATGGTTTTTAATATTAATTATACCATTTTTTAAGCAATTTTTAAATTATTCTAAAAGTATAATAGAACAGTGTTTGAATAACAACAGTATTAAAAACTTAAATTTATTAATTGAACTGTGTTGTGTTTTTTTTCTGAAAACCTATACATAAGACCTGTTACAAACAAAATTCACTTACTAGAGTTGTTTGAAAGTTCGATAGGTAACAAACAAACACTACTCTACATATTCTGAAAAGTAGTGCTTAGAACTACAAACATTATTATAAAATTACAGCTTTACTAAAAAACCTTTTACTGTCGTGGTCTATAAAATTATAGTCTTGTTTGAAAAGGAGTGGGAAAAACTCAGCTCTAGGAAAAATAGTCTTGTTCCATCGCAAATAAATATATATGAGACATGTCAAAGTACCTATTGTCCAAGCCACGTTAATCAGTATCAGTTCCACCTTGATTAAATTTTCGTATTTAACCACAAATTTAGTAAGTAAACATTTTTATTCTTCACGTTTTATATAAAAATTTTAGACCGGAATTTTTTTGTTTTGGTTTGACTGTAATTAAGCTGTAAAGAAAAGTTGTATCCAATGAACAAAAATAAACTGCGTTTAAATCATTAATTTAGTCTCCAAAAATAGTACAATTCAAAAGAGAAATATGGCAGTTTAATTCAATCAAACATATATTCAAACTATTTAAAAGCTCGTTTATAAATAAAGGTCTATTTGCACGTTTACGATATTAAAAATAGTTTTGAAGTTTAAACTATAACAAAAAGCAATACTTTAAACACAATATAATATTTTTGTAAAATAAGTATAAAAACTTATACGATGGTATACCTGGATATAAGTATCAACAAGAAATGTAGACTGAATTCCGTCAATATTTTGCATAATTCCAATCATAAGCATACTGCACAAGCAAAAGTAATTCCAAATTATCATGAAATTCAAACTCGTTATCTGAAGAACACCCAAAATATTAACTCCACTTTTAATAGAAAACTTAAATTATTAAAAGGTATATTCAATTCATAAAAAACTGTTGTATTTATTTTTTTAGACTAAATAAAATTTAACTTCAACTTTAAATACAATTTTAAATAAAACTAACCCTATAAGGTGGTCGGAAAGAAAAGATAATTAATAAAACGACAAACATAGCAAATATGAGACTTGATTGCCATAATCTATAAAACCAAAGTTAATAAGTGACTTGATTGTTTATTAAAGTTTAAAATAGTTAAAGCATTTGCATTTAAATTAAAAATAAGCTTTAAATACTTAAACTAAAAATAATACT